>NW_007578002.1:0-15912 GCF_000690725.1 Stegastes partitus | reverse complement strand
TCATTCATTCATTCATTCAACAGCTTGTCTGGTAATTCTTAGCCAAACCCCTTTCCCCTTTTCAAACTGTCTCTCTGCTGCATCTCATTGCAGGTAAAGCCTCCCAGCAGTGTCACTCAGACACCTATGGCGCAGCAGACCATGGTGCTCAGGGCTCGCACAGCCTTGGACACAAGAGGGCACCACTCACTGGCCACAAACCTCAGACAGACAAGGTTGGAACTCTTCCCAGACGAAGAGACACCAACGCAGACGGTAAGTTCGGCCTTGACATCGCTCATCAAAGAATCAACCTTTTATAGTGAAGTCACTTTGAAGGGGCCTCCGTGTCATTACGTCTCATTTGCACCCCATTTGCCCAAACACCCTCATCGTCTTGCCTCAGCAGCCCACACACCGGCCATCAAGTCCCTGCATGGCATGGGCTCCCACATGCACAGCTCGTGGGCAGCTGCGGCCTCGGACCCCTCTGAGGAGTGCATGGTGACCGTGTCGACGCTGGAGCGGCAGCATATGGCGTCCTGGAGCGGCACGGCGTCATCCGGCAGGGCCACCCTGGGCAGGGGTTCCCACAAGAGACCTGGCACAGACCCCTCCCACAACGGGCATCCTTCCACAAACGGCACAGAGAAACGGGAACACTGTAAGAGCTGTGAGGACGCGTCAGTGTGAGAGGCATGACGGATGTATCTAATAAAGCAAACACAGGATTTATGGAGAGCAATAACACAACACACACAGAGGTTTTTTACTAAATCATTTGTTTACCATTTCATTTACTCTCTAAATAAACCTGATTCGTACACAAGTTTATTTTCCAAATCCTTGCCTCTGAGTTCTGCGTAAACACAGAAAATGGTATATTATTAATAGGCACATTATTTAAATGAATTCCGCAGCCGAACCGTAGAAACATTTAAAAAAAAGAAACGTACTTCGTATTATAATGGCCAGTTCTGAGAAATAGACGGAGTTGATAGGGGGAAATAAATTAAGTTGTACCACTTGAAAAAAAAGTGAGAACCAGAGTGGAAAAGAAAGGTGTGATTATTATAATTAAATGTAGTATAATTCCATTACAAGTTCTGCTTTTGAACTATTTAGGTTGAATTTAGTAGTTTCTTGCTTGAATCTTGTGAGTTTTTTTTAAGTTTAATTCCACACTAACTCTAATTAACTGTTCTAGTATTTGCAGCTACTTTCTTACTTTTGGTGATTGAATAACATCTTGATACATCCTGGGAGGGTTAAATTAAATTGCAGATATTGAGAGTGACGTATTCACTATCATCCAACTTTGACACCTGTTGTTTTTTTTCGTGTGTCTTCCCTGCTTGTCTCTCAGAGTCGATGTGAAGCGTCATCCCCCTGCACTTGCTGCCTGCCTGTCCCAGGACACCTTGTTTATAAGCGCTATGAGATTTTTTTTTTTTTCTCTGCGACTGACACAGAATGATGTTCGGAAGTTCGGAGACGAGACAGAATGAAGACGAGGAAAGCAAAAATTGTGCGAGATAAAAGAAATGCAGAGCTGTAAATGTCATGTACAGACACAGACACCACTCTCACAGTGTTATTTTCATCCCCCTCTTCTAAAGAGTTAAACAGTATGTTATATGTCCGCTTCTGTTTTCTGTCACATGGTGTTACAACCGTTCACACAGCGGAGACGAAGAAGAAGAAAACACACACAAACGAAATGACTAATTAAAATGGAAAAAGGACTTGCATAATTTGTAAATATATTTTTTAAATGTTTTCTCTCTTTTCTTTTGCTTTGCTATGCAAGCCAAACCCAATGTTGTCTCTTTTGTGATTTATTACTGTGAATCATTTTTCATTAATGCTCAAACTGTTAGCTTATTTTGATGAAGCTACTGTATTGTTGTACTTTGCACAGAGCGTTTTTGGTGAAAATAAGCACAAACTCATTGTCAGCTGAGCTGAGGAGGAGAATCATAATGGCAACGAGGGACGTCTATGTTAAACAGAACATAAACAGAAGATATATACTTGGCTGTGCTGTAATTGTTTTGAGAAATACTCATATATTGAGAGTTACAAGGAGGAAAAAAAAGAAAAAAAACACAGGTAAATACTTGGAACTAATATGCCAAAATAACTAACTGTGTTTCATACTTTTTGCTGGGAATCCTATTATGCATTATACTAACAATGGTTCTCAGCAGATGGTTACCAGAACGTTGTTTTTTTTTTTTATGGTAACAAAGCAACACATCAGTTGTGATATCCAAAGCAAAGACGTAGGAAAATAGGTACTTCTCTGCCATTCCCAAAAAGAATATGTTAATAAATAATATATATTTGTTTCTTTTTCCAGTTGCATCCAGTGACATGATGATAGTGCAATATTCAAAAGACAGTAAAAGGAAATGAGATGAAAGAGACTCGCTTGAAGTCACAGGCCACGCATTAGCTTGGTGCAGCAGATGCATTCAAATGTCCTGACGTCACCTGCAGACAAACAGGACGCGAGATTTACTGACGACTATACGTGATGTTAAACATCAAAGAAATTCTACTAATTTGTTGTTGTGTTCTGTGCCGCACTGCTGAACGGTTATGGATTTACACTATCACGTTACAAAAGGTGTATAGACTTGAACGACTGCCAAATTTAAACATGTTTTTTTTTTTTCTTTTTTGCAAAGTTTTAAAAAAAGCAGCCAATTAGCATTTTCTGCCAATGAGATTCAGAATGCGATGTTCTCTTACACTTGTTTGAATGGTTCTGTTCTGATCGTTGTTCTGGTTCTGGCTCTCCCTTTGAAGAATCTTTACATGCCAGATTGGTTTGCCCTCAGGAATACACAGCCACATACAGTAGGGCCATTTTTCAATCCTTTGATGCAAAATAAAAAAAATGTGTATGTGAAAATGAACCAGATCTCCTTTCACAATGCCTCGAGTCTGAAACGCTGTGTGTATTTGGAATTTTTCGGATCGATTTTAGATTTGACAGTGATTTAAATTACAGTATGGAGCTTTACCTCCATTTACAGACGGTTACAAAATAGTTTTCTATACCTGCGGCCAACTCTTAGAAAGCTTGTTGGAAGTCTTAGCCACCAGAAATATGTTCTTAAGACAACATGAAGTGAAGAATTGTGCTCACATCAATGCAAAGACATGAAGAATTATTCTGCTGTGTGGGTTTGACTTTATTTATTTTGACTAATGTCCCTGCTTTAGTTGCATTTTATACGTCTCCACACAGTCGTAGTGCGTAGGCCGTGCTTTATGTTTGGTATTGCACACCCAAGCAAGAATGGTGCAAGAACCGACTGGCTTAAATATATGGCGGTGTCTTAAAAAAATCACTTAATTGTCACCTAAACATTCTCGGACATGGACTCTTCTGCAGAGTTTCAGATTTATTCCATCGCGCTTATCTCTGGGCCACATGACAGCTCAATGTTACCTGAAGATAACATTGTTATTGCCGGTACAGATCAGCACTGTTGGGGATAGCTGCAGGCGCCGGTGCAATAGGTTTTACGCACAGAGTGGGACAGCCTGTCAATATTGGGATCTCCGAATGAATGGACAGGGATTAGGACGGTGTGCAGATAATGTGCAGACTGGGGGCACAATGTGCAACCCACTGTAAAAAAAAAATAAAACTTTATATCCAACCACTTCCAAAAGTGCCACGAGGACAAACAATTTAGCACAGCGTAATCAATTCTATATCACTTTGAGTCAGTCCGGCTCACACCCGGTGCAGACGCCGGCCCTCCTCCGCCCCACCTAATTTACCCAGCTTGTAGTACATGTGAATTTAATGGAAGAACAGAAACACATAGGCCAGCCCACAGAGCCCAATTACAGAGGCCTGCCTGCCTTCATATAGCTACACTTCTGTCTTATAAGGATTTAGCTTAATGTACTGCTTTCGGAAATGGTGTGCTGACTTTGTAGGTTGTTGTGGTTTTGGTTGGATGAAAAATCAGTTTACTGTAACACATTTATTGCTGAGGTACTTTTTCAGCCCTCGGGGGACCAATTTGGCCTCAGACTGCTTCACTTCTTCAGACATTGCTGCAAACAACTGACAAAGACACTTGTAATGGAGGTCCTTTTTTTTTTCTTTTTTCTATGAAAAGCAATTGTAGTAATAATGACAATAAAGCAACTAAAGCAGCTTGCTTTTTTTTGCAGGTAAATTATTCATACAGAACATTACAAGCATAAATTTTTGATTGCAGGCATTATTTGAATGTTGTAATAACAAGTGGAGGGAGTGAACAGATTACACAGGCTGGGTTTGTTTATTAGACGAGCCATTTTTTTAGTGATTATTTGGGTTAAAATTAAAAGAGAGCTGTTGATGGTTTAGAGGTTTGGACTGTACGATAGTGAGTAGGAGTTTATTTGTGTTCGTTTTATGTGTTTTCCTTATTTTCTTCCAGCCTTTATGTAAAATTCATGCTGCATCTTCATACTGAACGCCCGAGGCGAACGAGGTCGGGAGCAGGCTTGCTGTTCTGTGGCTGACCCCGACCTTTTACCCCTTTGTAAGTGAAGTGAAAAGACAGTTTCACCTTTAAGAATTTCCCAGGTTGAGTGTTTTATTGTACTTCATATTCACAACAACAACAACACAGGCTTTGATTATTTCCTGAAAATTTCTACGAGAAAAATCTAATTGGCAAATTCACAGAGTTCTTCCAAAAAGAAATTTAAGACCCACTTTAAGCTCAGTGTTTTATCCTCGTGCGAGTGCATCTGCCACCATGTAACAGCCAAAATTAAAGTCATTTGGACTCAATTTGTCAGCGTGCCCTGTAAAAGCCTCATTGTGGATGCAGAAATAAAAGAATACTTTGTGGGTAAGTTGTCTGCATGAAAGGAAGTGAAAAACGATGACGGGCTGTTTGCACGAAATGGGCAGTTGTTGTCAGTATGCATATTTATTTAAGATATAACAACAAATAGAACAATAGCAGCATACTTTACATACAGGATATAAATATGGGCAGTGCTTCCACTTCAGTGCAGAGCTAGTTTTAGACACAGACTGATA
Organism: Stegastes partitus; assembly: GCF_000690725.1. Lineage (NCBI taxonomy): Eukaryota > Metazoa > Chordata > Actinopteri > Pomacentridae > Stegastes > Stegastes partitus. Next base: position 10,865 of record NW_007578002.1, on the reverse strand, counting down.
CATTTGCAAAAAATGTGATTACAGAGCTCCACTATAGAATTTGAAACCCCTTCAACATTATGAATTCCATACTATTTTACAGTACGAGGCTTTGGTAAGTGCTCTTCATTCATCAAACTGCATTTCAACTCTTTATTTTAAGGGAGTAAGAAAAGAAACTTCACCGTCTTTTTTTTAGATCCCATTTCAGCATGAGCTGCGTCATTTCATGAAATTTTCCCAACATGTGGTGGACAACCTTTTCAGAATGATTATGTGTAACCTTGCTTGGAAAAGGCTGATTTGTGACTCATGACATTTGGCTAATTGCAACATTCAAACAGTGTGGTGGTTTGCATGCGCCCCACCTGAGACCGCGACTCCCGCCCCGTGCCTCGGCTGCCCTGAGGGTAAAGCTAAAGGCCAGTGGTCTCCTGGTCTCCCTCGGTGACCAATTTATTTTCATCTTGCTCACCCTGATGCTTCGTCTGCTCCCTTTTTGTGTTGCCACTTCACATTGTGCCACTGACATGAAGCAGCGAAAGTCTCTCCTGGAGGTTTCTGATAGAGAGCGTTTAAGTAAATACAGATGCACGCCAGTATTGATATGGATCTTTGTCCATACTTTCTCTGACTCACAGCCTCCAGATCTCAGCCAAGACAACAGTTTAATTCTGGCACCGAAATCCACCTCTAGTTACTGGAGACCTCCCTGGGGAGTACATCTGTATTTTAGCCTTTCTACTTTGGACAGCTTCTCTCTGCACTATTGCCCAATTTTTCTTCTTTTTTTTTTTTCTTTTTTTTTCCTTCAGAAACCTTGACTTACACATTGTCTGCTGGTGCTGTCATGGGAATTTCACTGAGCCAAGGCAAGATTGACATGAGAGGTTTTCAAATTCATGTGCTGAAGGGGGAATGTTTCTCTGTGCTCATCTTGTAGTTTCAGATGTGTGTGTGTGCAGCGACGATTCGCAGCCGGTTTGGAAGCCAATAATGGTCCAATATGCAGAATATAGAAATGTGGTGGAAATATGTAGACTATAAGGCACTAATTCAATCTTTTAAATGAAAACTATTGAACTTTTGTGAATTAACGCTAATCATTTATTATGCAAAACTGGTTATTTTTAATGTAACAAACCACTATTGTGTCCTAAATTTGGCAAAAACCCCTTTTGACAGAAAAATTCCTGAATAAGGTTGATAGTGGTCGATTTTCTTTGTAACAACCAGCACATTATCCCAACCTTTGTCCCTTAAAAATGCAAATTCTAAAACATTTTCGTTCAGCCATGTTTCTACTTTGTGGCATAATGTACTCGTGAGTGATTTAAAATTGAAGTCGAACAGTTTTTTTTTTCTTTTTTCCACCCATGTTTCAATCCCTTTAACTCCCATTGTGTTTAAAAAAAATCTCACTTTATAATCTTCCTAACTCGTTGCCAACGTGCTTCAAAAGCGTTGCTCCGGTGCCACGATGAAGCCATGGTATCATCCTCTTTTGCCTTGAGTGCAGCTTCTGACAACTTATCATCCCCTTCTCATCTGCCACCGTAAGTCCTCTCTTGGCATCCTCCCCTGGTTCGCAGTCAACTTTTATAGTGACAGACAGTGATATAGCTCCATAAACAAATTTGAATTTACCACTGCTGCAGCCAGCTCCACCTCACCAGCAGATTCATTATCTCTGACACCTCCTAATTCCTCACCAACTGCCTGCTTTAAGAGAAAGTAATCTTCCTCAAACACAACTGCAGTAAATTTGAAATCATAAATTTGCGCCCTGTTACTTGACTGCGCCCCTTCTCCGCTCATAACTTCTCACTCACCATCACTGTTGCTGCAGCTTCCCCCCCGCCGCCCCTCCAGTCCTCAACCTTGGCACCCTCCTTGTCACCGAGGATGTCAATGGCAGCGGAAAACACTGCACCTCAGAGCTGAGAAACGCTGCCTATCTCTGACACCACCTGTTTATTTCACTGCTGTGAAGCTAATCAATGTCTCCATCACTTCCAGACTTCTTTCCTGCATCAGTGCCTCCTGCTTATCCCCAATAAACCTCAATCCTGTTGCGTGAATAACCACATGTAGCTGTTAAGGCCACTCAACCTCCAGAGACTACAACAGCAAATGCAAAATAATATCCAGAATTAAGCCAACATTTGGTGTCTCGGGAAGAGGGGAAAGCCGAACACCCCGAATGACAAATGGTGTAGTTCAGCTGGTAGGTCAGAGGAGATGTTTTCATTTGCGGTACAGCACGAAGCAATCCTCGCCTCTATAGATGTGCCCCCTCAAAAAGAGTTGTTCAGAGTTGACAGCCATCAGTTTCATTTTTGCTGTCAGCCTCCGTGCAATTTTGCCACATTTGCCCTAGCTGTCATGGCTGCCTCTTTGTCAACAGATTGCAGAGAATCTGCTGGATAAACACAGCAAAATTGAAAATGAAACTTGGCAGCTCGCGCACATACATGCACAAGCGCACACACACACACACACGCGTGCGCACACAGTATCTTAGAAACCAAGGCAAACACTTGAATAACCCACTGTAGACAGTTGTCCTTGAGAAGGGAAAAAAAAAAGAGAGAGAAAACGACAGGGATGAAAGCAGTCATTCACGGTGCTGAGAAATAGTTTTCCTGAGAAGAAAACAGCATAACTCACCAAACTAAATCTTGCTCAGAATTCAATTTGGCTGCAATCAAGTTATTGGAATTATTCATGAAGAGGCTGGTTGCATGAATGACTTAGTAAACGTGATTTATTCAATGTCACATGTTAAAGATTTCATTGAAATAATTCACAATCTAGTTTTTCAAAAAAATAAAATAAAAAATTATGCAACGATCACCTCAGAGGAAATAAAAAAAAAAACCTGATGCTTTGTTATAAATAGATTATGGGTGTTTTTTTTTTTTTTAATGGAGTTATCAAGGGAGAATTGGAGAGGACATTACCTTTCACACCATTTAGTCAAACCGGGCATATCACACAAGCTTGAAGTGATAATTGGACGAAAACGGTTTTAAAAAAACCGTCCCGCTGTGCCGAGGCTGTTGAGAGATGTAAAGGAGGTCAGGCTTTTTGCACAAGTGGGAAACACAAGATGGTCTCACAGGTTTTATTGAAAGCATAGCCTTTGTGCCTCACACCTGCTGCGAAGAGCCAAAGCTCATAAATGCAGCCATTTTCATGTATTATAGAAGGTAGCAGCATATCAACAAATGCATCTGAGAATTCTTTTTTTTTTTTCCAACAGAAAACATCATAAACGCTCCGCTATTATGTCGGTCTTTCATGTGTTTCGTGGCCCCTTGCTTATTCCTTGTAATCAGTGTCAAAACATCTTTTATTTAGCGCATTGCAGCACATTAATAATACAACACAGTGCAATGGTTATGGTTTGTTTTGAGAAAAACATAAGGGGGAAAAAAAGTGTGTTTTGCACAGGAGCAACTGGAGGTAAAGTGCTTCAGCCTACTGTCAGAAAGCAAGAGAGTGAGTCCAGTTGATGGACTGAAAAATAACAAACTGTGGCAACAAGTGACATCTGATTGTGACAGGAGTGGAGTGACTTTTTTTTTTTTTTTTGGATCGGTGAGTCCACAGGAGGGCTTGTGATATAAAACCTCAGGTGTTGGGTTTGAGTTGAAAAATGCCGAGTGGTCCTTGTTTCTTTACCTTGTTCTGTTCGCGTTAAGTGTTTTGGCTTCTGTTGCTCGGAAGTAGAACGTAGCTGCCACTTCACCGCCAAGCGCGATCCTGCTCGCAAGGTCAAGAGGCTATCCTTTCTCCGATCCTCTTGCCGTTGGCGGTATGCGTTCTGAAAACCAAATTCAAACGGTTGGTAAACAGCCAAGGTGGGAGTTTAGAGTAAGTAATTGTTTCCAGGTTGAGTGGCGCATTCAGACAATTGGAGGTTTAATCAGTGTAAAAAGCTTCAGGTAGTGGGATTATGACTGGTGCCTCCTGTTGGCCATGAGTTGACCTCCACAAATGGGTCATAAATCTGGAAATTACCAGATGTATTGTTTTGTATTGTATTAGCAGATAAAAGCTCCTAAACTGACAGACTGAAAAGCGAAGCGTAGCTGCTAAATGCTCCACTACGGTCAGCTTACTTTGTCAGTCAACCAACTGGTGCTTGGCAGAAAGCACACAGTGGGCTTTTAGAGCTTCTGGAACTAAAGCAGTTAAGCTGATCCATTGTTAATATAAAAATATTGACTATAAATGCTTCAAGTGTTTTGAATGTTCGTCATTCAAACATCAAAACGGGATTCGTAGCATCTCGAAGATACAAAACCTTTAACTTGGTCAAATCAGAAACCGAATATGAAAGCAACCAGACAAGAAACATAATGTTCAGTATTTCACAAACACCTACCACAGTCTAATTTGAATACACCATTATGCCTGTTTCGATCGTGTGTGTGTGTGTGTGTGTGTGACAGAGTAACCGGGATTGTGCAGATTAGCCGCTCTGCTGTGTGTCATTGAAGTTCTTATAGAATTCTCGTAAACAGTTTAATGAGCAATTAGGAAACTGCAATGCTCTATAGGGATGCGCGCTATCCGTGAAATGATCACAGCCGCCGCAATCACAATCTGCATTTTTCTCGATCTGAGTTTGTGTATGTAATTGTGCATGTTGTGATTGTTAATGAGATCTGTTTATTAGATTATGAGGCCCCGCGGACCGAGGTGTTGGAATTGAAAGGACAGCAAAAAAAAGTAGTGTTTTAAAGATTAGCTCGCAGCGGCATATGTTGAGGTGGACAGACGTATGCATGCCCATCACGGATGGAGCAGAAGGACATGTGGTCGGCTTGTAGTCACAGGGTGATCATTAAGGAGCACGAGCTGCACAAAGGGGCAAAGTAATACCGGCTCTAGTAGTGTTCTGATCATCATGTAAATCAGGTAAAAATGAGATGAAAGCGTTCCTTTCCAGTCCATTTTTTTCCGCTAACGCCCCCAGGCTTTTATATTTCTCATCATCATTAGAGTGTCATGAAGTGGAAATACTCAAGTAACGGTAAATAGGAGCTGAAAAACGTGGAGGCACAAACTGAAGCAGGTCGAGGCCGACAACAGACAGAAGAATCGTTCTACATTTTTAGTGGTTATACTGAGCGTGGACAACATATTTCACATGTGTTGTCTTAAGTCCAAAACAGTGCAAGAAAGAAAAAAATAAATAAATTAAAACACATGGGTCGCAATATTTCCTAAGTTTGTGTCTTCCCAGGTGAGAGGGAGCCACACTGAGCCAAATCAATCCGAAAGGTCACTTCACTGCAGCGTGCAGTTGGCTCAGTTTGCACCTAGTTAATAAATCACAACAAGCTCTATATAATTATAAAATCAGTGTAATTATTTGTGGATGACGCATTTACTGCGCGAGTCCGGGGACAGTCGACTTGACTGCGCGCACAGGTGCCGCAACGATCTGTGAAATACTGTCTTCATTTCAAAAGCTTACAGCTGCTCTCTTGTTGAAGGTTCATAAATGAGGTTAATTAAACGGCATATCTCATCCCCACCCTCTCGGTTTTCCCTTTCTCCTCTTCTCCCAATCCACCTCACCTCACATCCACGAGGCGGGCTGGGTTTACTCTACCGATGGGACAAACTGAAAGACAGTCAAGTGATAGTTGGAGTTAAGGAACTAAACGACAAAAACATGAATGAAAGAAATATCTCTGAGGAGGGATTTGGTTTTGACATTTCAGCTTTTTCAAAATATGACTTTCAAGAATGGCTTTTGGAATATGTGGAGTTTGCATGTCCTCCATCTGTCTGCGGGGGTTTTCTCCAGGTGCTCTGGGTTTATCTCACAGTCCAAACACATGCCTGGTGGCAGCTTAATTGGTGATTCTAAATTAGCCCTCAGTGTGAGCGGGATTTTCTGCCTCTCTGTGTGTGTGTTAGCTCTCTGACAGAACTCAGAGGCTTTTGTTTCCCTCCTTGTTTTAGGTTTATTAAATGTCCACCTTCGAAAATATGAGTGAAATGAGTGAAATTACATTCTTCATGTGGCCAAGCGTTGCCGTATCCGAGCATGCGTGGCTGGAAATCTGTTTTGACACTGAAAAGAGGAACCACAATATTGTCCATGGTTTGTTTTTGTTGCTTAAGGAACAGCAATATTTATTCAAAGAGAGAAGTTAAAGTGACATATTTGTTTCATTCTTACAGAATAAAGCTGGACAGTATGACCCAAATCTATGAAACAATGTGCATTTAACCGGATAATGATGAACAAACTATTATCATCCGTTGATAATACTACTTTACTTGATAAACTAACTGCTTAACTCCAGGATGAGCAGTTCAAAATGTTGGATATTTGGGTATCTAATTCTTAATTGTAAGCAGATTAGTTGGCTGAACTTCAGCTAAGACATCATTGTGTTTTTTTTAGTCATTCTCCCTTTAATTAAATGGGTTTATTTATTGCAAATTGCAGTGTAAGTGAATTCACATCGGTAACAGATTCATCATCACTAATTTGATAAATTCGGTGCATTGTCCAGCCCTACTCCGTAAGTTATGGCCAAGGTCAAGGGAACACAGGAGAAGATGAAATGAACTCAGCGGAGAGAAACAATAATTGGAACCAGTCCATGACCACACTTTTCATCATCCCAGAGGGAGGACAAAGCAAGTGTTGAAGTAAAAAACCTCCTACAGGTGAATCTGCATGCAATTCTCTCAGTACACACAACAGATAGTTCAAATCTGAATGAAAGCAGCTCAAATGTACGCAACTGAATGCACAATCACAATCGACAATCTTTTTTTTTTTCTTCTTCTTCTTCTTTCTGCCTGAAGTCAACCGATGAAATGATTAACAAGACTCCAAAAACTAATTTCCTCCAGACTGAAATTCATAGAGCAATGACTTAGAATAAAATTAAGTGATTGTGCTTTTATAACCAAAGTAGGACAAATAATACAAAGACAAGATGTACATCACTTATAAAACATTAACACTGTTATATAAAATTTGAATTTGAAGCACTTCTGTGGCAGTAAACAATTTACAAGATGGCTGGTAATGACTGTATATCAATTACAGTTTTAAAATAAAAGAAAAAGAAACAGGACAACTGACAAACAAAGATCATACGGACCGCATCAAGCAGTCACCATGGACAATATTTTTTTTTTTTGTAGACACTCACAACCGCCATCAAATGTGCATTCATCTTACTTTACTGAGCAACCAGCGGCTCCAGGTCCTGGAAGCTGGTCACCCAAAAAAACAACAAAAAAAAAGCAAACAATAAACAGTGCATCAAATTGAAGTCCACAGACTTACACATGAGAGCACTTTTTCTTTTTTCTTTTTCTTTTTTTCCAACACCTAATGAGAAATTTGAAGTAGAAAACAATAGCGCGTATTGTGCAGTATTTTAAGAGTCTTTTTTTTCCGTGTCGTAAAGGTCATAGTCCTTTGTCCGAAGCACCTGTAGGACATTCCCGATGTGCTCACGTTGCTTCTTAGCTTTTCAGGAACTGTAAAAAATAAAAATAAAAACAGTTTATTTGCTTGCAGAAGAGGCAAAGAGACATTTGCCCACAAGAGATAACGTCACAACAAAAACTAGATTGCTTTCTGATTTCCATCTACCTCTTCCACCTGTCCTGTAGGTGCCATCTGTTCTCCATGCTTGGTCCTCGAGTCTCCACATGACAAAAAGCTAGAATCATCTGGCTCCCTCTGTGCGTGACCTGATGGGAAAGAGGGACGACTGTACAGAAGAATGTCCCCAAATTCTGAAGGAGAGACAATAAGGAGAAACAATAAGGCGGCTACGCGTTCAGTTGTTTACTCAAAAGCTCCAAAGTGAGCTCTGTAAATGAATCCGGTACCTGAATGCTGTCGGCTTTTGCTGTTTCCTTTTCCTGCTAGTGGAGTCCTGTGCTTCTCCTGGCTCTCTCTCTGCTCAAACGCGCCCTCTTTGACCCTGTGAGTCCCGGTGCTGCCTCGTCGACCCCGAGCCTCCCCGGAGCCCATGCGGGGCAGCGTGGCCCCCCTCACTTTATAGTCACCGTGGGACATCTGGCTGGTGAAGTTCAGCGGCATGCAAGAGTCTGCAGGACACAGGGATCCAAATGTTAGACTTATTAAAAAACATATTAAATCTTTTCCTTAGCTCCGTCTTTACCATCATTGAAGACGTCTTTGGGTTGGTAGCCCTGCTGGCCGGACTGGTTTTGTTTATGCCTCCTGGGCCTTTTATGTGTTATTGCAGGACTCATGTTGCTATCTGTCGACATGGGGCTGCTGGGTCGCTGGTGCCGCCGGCCTGAAATCATCACACAGATTTAACATGAAGAATTTAAATGACATATTACGCTTACATTTGAATCCTAATTTTATTTTATTGGAATTTAATTCAATATAAATAACATGACAATGATAATAATAATAACATGTTTTCTTCATTAGCTTCTTTCTGTAAGCAATGCTGTCGTACGTGAACGCATTCGCTGCCAAAGTTAGAACAGCTTCGACTATTTAAGTTGAGAGACTGCTCTGTGTTGGGAAAAAAAGATGATGTCATGTACTTCTAAGTGCCAGTCAGGATTTAGCAATGAACTGTGATAACAGTTTCAGATTTTTCATGTTGCCAGACCCCACTGTCAGCCAAATCTGATCATATCATGCCTTCGTAAAATCTAATATTTAGCATCTTTTCTGGCATGCCGTAGTGTAATTTGTGACTGCTTGGGAAACCGATCATGAACAAATCTACTTTTGGTTGTAAGTGTATTAAAAGCAGGCCCCAGAAGATAAACAAGGAAATCTGTAAAGTGATGCGCCTAGATTTTGGTGGTGCTCTTCAACAATTTCATCATCCTATTACTGTGCAAACAAACCAAATAAAGAAATACATTAACATCAACTCACCTGACTCCTCCGGGTATCTGCACATGCGCAGGCCTACCATATCACGCGACGAGGCCACCGCCTGGTTGAAATCGCCGTCTGTAAAGAAGGATCCTTCCGAGGTGCTGACAACACTGGACCTGCCTGATGAGATGTTGTCCTCAGACGCTGAGCCCCAGCTGTTAACCATGGACCCCGTGACCGATCTGTCCAGATCTCCGGTGCTGGAGGCTGGGGTCTGCTCCAGCCCGTAGAGGAGCAGCTTGTGTGGAGAGGGGTGGTGCAGCTGGTGCTTGTGCTTCTGATGGTTGTGGTGTTGGCTGTAGTTACTTTCAGCAAGCTCTGCATCTGTTTCCTCTTCCTCCTCCTCCTCCTCTTCCACCTCCTCCTCCTCATCCTCTTCCTGACCATCGGTGCCCATGTGGACGGGTATTGAGCTGTAGGTGTGTGTCGGGGAAAGAGGGCGCGAGTGGCAGGTGTTGTGTTGGCTGTAAGACGCATTTAAAAATATGTAAAACTAGTTTTTTAAAATCATTCTTGAATTCAGCGTCAAGGTGGTTTATTCTGATTACCTGAGGTGTTCGGCTCCGTCGGGCAGGCCATTTCTGAGGTCTCCCTGCGATGATGTGGTAGGGGGGTGATTATAGGACGCTTCAGGAAGGGTGGAGGCAGCTCCTCTAATTGGTGGAGTCGGGCATCCACCTATTGTCTCCTCTGGACCAAAACTGAAAAGAAAAAGGACAGCTGACAGCTAAAGGAATGAGGGGTGCCAGCGGTTCTGACACAAGAGGCTCAGACATTGATGCAAAACACTGCCATCAAAACATTTCCTCACAGAAAAACATACAAGAGTCAACAATAGGCTCTCTCTCTTAGCACAGTCAGTTGTTGTCTAGTGCTGCATGCCTCTCGAGTAAATGCTCGCTTCTGTTTTTTTTTTTTTTTAATTTGACAACTTCAACAATCTAAATTAAAGCCGCAAGCGGCGATGGACAGGTCCTCGCCCTACGCTTGTCGGTCGTCGCGCACGGTGGGGTGTGGTGCAAACCTGCTCCGGGCGGGACTGTGATCCGGCATGTCGAGTTTGGGGCAGATCGGAGCAAGTGTGGCCTAGTTACGAGCCACTTCCTGTTTAGTGGCGAGTCGCGCGGGGTGCGTGTTGGCCGGGGTGGAAACGAGCTCTAGCTGAGACTCGGAGCACGCGTGTAAAATTTCAGGCCGATTGGAGCACAGACACAGCACGTCTGGTATTCTGGTGTTTTATGGCGTTGTGGCCAAATTCAGGGGGGCGCCATTTCCACGCCGTCACACTTGTGCGAACCGTTTTACTAACGTGTAATCACCACCTCCTGTAGTTTGTGCTGGCCAAATTTCAGGTGTGTATGGATCTTCCCTGTAGGAGGAGATGGATTTTGAAAATGGACAAAAATGGGCAAAGTCAGCCAAATGCGGCAAAATTGTCACAGGGGTTTTTCAATATAACGGACTTCCTGTTGGGGTTAGGGCTTGACGCTGATTGACTTTTTTGTACGTCCTGACCTGCTACATATGCCCAGAGAATCTTGTAGCTGTAGGTGAAACGACCTTCCGACAAGAGTCAGTTGAATGCAAAAAACACCGCGAAAATGGACAAAATGGCCATTGATCGAAATTGGACGGGCCACCATTTCCAAACTGGGCCTCATCTGCGGAGCATTTGAAGAACTTTTACTCACCATGTCATGTAGTTTGTGCTCACCAAATGTGTGTACGACGAACCCCCTAGGAGGAGTTCGATTTAGAAAATAGCCAAAAATTGCCATTTTTGAGCATTTTTGAAAAAAAACTGGTGTGCTCGGACCCTAAAAAGTCATACTATAGCATGTCGTTTTTGTCAAAAATGGTCACGTTTCAGAATGTCCTGAAAACGGATCAGGATGTAGTATAGAGTGGGAAAAGTGTCCTGAACAGGCTTAAAGTCAGCTTAGCCGATCTACGT
>NW_007578001.1:411946-573776 GCF_000690725.1 Stegastes partitus | reverse complement strand
CATGGCAATTTTGGTGAGTTTTCGAGTATGTTTAGGGCCTCAAAAACGCGTGTCTTTGGCACGAATAATAATAATAATCCGAGCAGTTCCAATAGGGTCCTCGCACCCTAATAAACCAATCAGTGATTCGGTGACACAGGATGGCTGCTACGATCAAGTCCTGTGATGTAGTACGCTCTATCGCCAGCAGGTGTCTCTACATCCTTACATAAAAGAAAAAGTACACCAAACTCAACTTGGTGTACTACACAAATAAATCACCGCGTCTCTGAGAATAAAGCGGCTTAAAAGTTTAACACTCAATGCCACTTTGTGCCATACATCATCTAGAGGAGGGCTTCTCAATTATAGGCAATGGTGTGAACACAAGGCACTCTTAACCGCTTCCGTCATGGTGGTCGTGAATCAATGCCGCTCTGTCCTCCCGCTGGATGCACAAACACTCCTGAATCGATGCTGTTCCATTACGGCGGAACACAGGCTCATCTTTCAGGCCGGGCCAATAGCCGACACCTGACATCTGCTAACATGAAAGCCACTTGACTGTGACTGTGAATCAATGGCTCCCCTCCATCCCTCCCTTCACCCAGTTTTCATGCAGCCTTGACTCCTGTCCTGCTCTCCACACAATGTCTTTGTTTAGTTCCCTCTGTCCTCCCCTTCGTCCTCTCCGGCTCTGACACTGATAGGTCTATTGATCAGTGGCTGTCAAGGGGATGATGTAAATATCTAGGCGGGATGACAGGGGGCACACTGCAAAGACACAGTGTGTGTAGTTTTTTTTTTTTAACACATGCTCACAAGTCCGCGCGCAACCACACGACGGCTGCACACCACACAAAATTACAGACATAAATAAACAAACACTAAAGTCCGCAGACCGTGGAGAATCTGTGTGTGTGCTTGTTAGTGAATGTGTGCGTTTCAGAGATGTCACAGGGGGGGATGAGACAGTAGAGGGGTCTGTGTGTTGCTTCAACCGCAGGACTGCAGCTGATTAAGGGAGGGCTCGGCTCACGCGGAGCCGACCGAAGAGGACAACAGGCAGGCCACTGTGAGCCACGCTGACCAGACACCCTCTGTACCTGCGACTGTGTGTGTCTACATGTGGGTGTGCACTTCACAAACTCAGTAGTAGTGTCACTACTTACAAATGAGAAAGCGAGGCCACGTCGTTGAAGATGCCGTCAGGGAGCTCGGAGATTTCATTGCCATGGAGAGACCTGAGGGGGTGATGGGGGAAGAAGATGACAAAGAACATATTTTATCAAAGAGGAGAAAAAGTGAGATCTTGTGCTGTCATGATTAGACAATTCACTGATTAGTAAATTGGCAAAAAATAACTGGCACATGTCACATTTCAAATCAACAAAAACAAAAACATTTGGTATTTCCAGCTTTGCAAGTGCGAGGATTTACGGCTCTTCTTCTTCTTAAACTTAAAAAAAAAAGTCCTCTTGGGAAACTGTGATCTGCATTTTTAGACAAACAGACTAAACAATTAAGAAAATAACTATCTGTGCTACTTCTATACTTTGTTTTCCGACAACTGAGACCAGAAATACCCGGAAAAATGTTGAGGAATATTTCAGTGTTGTGTTGGCATTCTCAAAGAGTGGTAGGTGGTTTGTATTTCTGGTAGAGCCTTGTGAAGCTGGCAAAGATATGAGGCTCTGTAAGTCTGGAAAAGACTGGTGTCAAATTTCTTTGTGCGTCTGGCTGGCAGGGCCGACGAGGGTACAGAGCGAGGGGGGTAACGGGGTTGCACCACATGTAGGACAGTGAAGAACATTAATGTAAATGTGTGCAAGCAGAAAAAACATGTATATTTATGTGCTTGCATATTTAGGCACTTGAATTTATATTGAGTCTTGTGCGCACATACACTATTTGATATCTACTGTTGTACTTCTTGTTGTTCTCTGACTACTATCTGGGGTGACAAGCCTACATGGCTTAATGGCTAGATGATTGATGGCTGCTGTAATCCGCCAGGTCATTACCACCTCAAACCCTCAGCTGACCGCGAGCTAATGTTACCGCAGCTCAGTCCGCAGCAACAATATATGACACATCTGCTCTCTGTGCCTGGATGAGAAGAACTGATGTGTAAACAGACTTTGAAACCCAACTTCCTTCACTGTTTGATCTTTCAATTACCGCTAAGCTGCTGAAAGAGTCAGAGGAAAGGACACAGGGAGGGAAGTTGTTCGGTGCAAGGAGTACTAGAGGGAGAATATACGATGTAACCAGTATGAGACAGCGCGGTAATTGGCCTGTGTGCCGTAGAGAATGCTTATTAGCGTCGAGCAAGTAGGTGGGTTGTGGTAGTCGGGGCATAGTGAGGGCGTGAAGCCAGCAGCAGTGTGCCAGCCAGACTGAGATCTCATGGGAAAAAGGAGCCAGGGAGTCTCCAGGAGGAAACCTGATCTGCTCTCCTGCTAACATTCTCTCTGTGTCTTTTTACTTTTCCTTTCTACGGCTGTATATCATTCTGTCAGTCCCGTGTCAACTTATCTCTAGCTTGGCACAATTCTCAGAATGTAATTGATTGACAAAATGATGGATCATGGCTGTATGCACACAGGCTGCCCAACGGAACTGGCTCAAACTTCTCACGCAGACTTGTTCACCTGCAACCAGTTATCACTGTTTTCTGATTGTGTGAGTCCTCTGAGCTGCATGTTTTTGCTTTAGCTTTGCACTCATGGCACTGTTGCAGGCTTTACTTTCTTTTTTGGTTCATTTTTTTCCCTTTATCACACTCTGTTCTCACAGGTTGCCACTCAAACCCTCTCCGGGCCACGCCCTGGCGCTGTCTCAGCTCACTCACCTCACACCTAATACCCAGCAGGCCAATTAGCAGCTTATTAATCCGCAGCTCAAACCACAACCATCACACACATGCATGTGCGCACTTACACCACACCACTTACAATCACACCACATCCATGCCAGGCTCAGACCTCTGGTCTGTTTGAAGAACTGAGCGTTAATGATTCTTCTCCTCTTTACAGCTGTGTAAAGCCAAAGGTGCAGCTTTATAAAGGCTTTGGCACCTCAGTGTGTGTGTGTGTGCGTGTGTGTGTGTGTACACAAGTGTGTCACGTTTGTAGCCGTCTTTGGCATCTCATTGTGGTTTCGATGAAGCTTCCAACTTTGAACTTTGAACCCTTTGTGGAGTCTTAAAGTTGAAACTATTAAATGGAGCTCATTGTCGCTTCAGATTTTGTTGCACCCCCATAGCCGCGCGTAGTAAAAGAAAAAAACACCATGGCTCCAATTGACATTTAATGGGAGGCTTACGATTGATCACACCAGCAGTAAAGACATCAAAGTTTTCTGCTTCATTTGGACTCCCGTCTGACTGAGACAATAAGGTAGTCCAGACAGTCTGTGCATACGTGTGTGTGTGTGTATGTCTCAGCTTGTATATAGTTCTGGGTCTGGATGGTGTGTGTGGGGCCGGTGGCACTGGGGGAGGGCCTCACATGGCGTCTAGCACACTTGCACAGGGAATATTTTAGAAGTGAAGGTGGCGTGAGTGAGTAAGAGCAGAAATAACGGACGCAGCTTCATTAGAGATCAAAGCGACGTGCCTGGGCTAGCAGGGCGGCATCAGCTAATGATGGCCGAGCTTCACTCTCATTCCACGCTAAAAGGGCTCTTACGCTTTGTGTCTCGTAATGATCGGGGGTTTTAGTTGAATCCCGCCGTAAAAAGAGGCTTTGTTGAAGCTTTGTTGTCAGTAATAAAAAGTGTGCCCGCTATGAAAACACATGGAAGGCTGATAAGTCTACTCCCACACACATAGTAACGGGCACCAAGCCAGTAGATGACAAACATGTAGACTCTGCATCCACACATACACATAGACACACAGATGCATACATAATCTCATAAGGAGCGCTGCCGGGCCTGGTCTCAGTTTCTCCCTCGCAGAATTAAACTGTACATTTGAGTTAAAGTGCGAGGCATCCAGCTGTTCTATCTTTGGATGCAATTCCAAAGGTTGGTTTGATTTCGTCATCTATCTGTCGAATGCATTTACATTCTACATCTCAGTTATTTAGCAGACCAATGCACCCACAGGGGAGCCCATGGTCACTGAGAGTGCACAATCAAAAGACTTCATAACTTCATAAAAGCCCCAAGGCACAGTCGAAACCATTACGGTTAGCGGGGCAAACATTCTCCGGTAATCAGTGTCAGAGTGATTTTGTACAGTGGGGTTGTGGGGGCGCGTGTTTGGCCCTCATGGTGAGGCAGCGATGAGCTCGGGGCGCTTAGAGGTGAACAAGCCGACTGGGCAGATGTCTGAAGAAGAGGTGCGGTTAGGAGCAGGAGCTGGAACAACACTGCTGCTGCCCCCACGGCTGCCATTTCAACAGAGAAAATAGGTCGGAGCTTGTGTGTGTGTGTATGTGTGTGTGTGGATTCATAAGCTGTCATAACTGTTTAGACTGTGTTTCTGTACTCTGGAGTCAATCAAAGATTCTCAGCATCTGCTGCACCACCTCTGTAGTCAGTGCAAGCTGCAAAAATATCTTCCCTAATAACTCATTTAGCCTGAAAGTGAGTCCTATCTTGTTTTAGAACTCCTCTTTCAAAATAACTTCAGTTGTTTTCAGTGAAGTTTCTGTTTTGAGCATCGTCTTGAAATTATGTGACAACAAAGAAACATTTCAAACGTTTGGTTTGCATGAGAAAAAAACTGAAACTCTCTCATACCAACTGGCAAGATACATTATAGATTAAAAATAGGATTTTAAGACTTAACCCTAGACCAACATAATAAGGAGAACACACTTTTATATATGTACAGGAAAGGACGCATTTAAAATACAAAAATAAACTCACAGCAGTCTAAGGGAGTGCAGTCCACTGAAAGCCATTTTGGGGATGCAGCGCAGGGAGTTGTAGCTCAGGATTCTGCAATGTAAAAATAATTACATATGCATGTATATAAAATTCATCTGTTTCCATTCTACTGTCAGCACTAGAATGAAATAGTAGGTCTCTGGTCTGACAGCTGAGGCTGGTCAGGACTTACAGAGTGGTAAGTTGGCTCATGTTCGCAAAGGATGAGTTGGTCAGAGAGTTGATCTTGTTGTTGCTCAGGTCTCTGGAAGGAAAATTAAAAAATTGTTCACTATACTGATCTGCACAGAGTGACGGAGGAAGCAGATGAACAAACACTTACACCAGCTGTAGGTATTTGAAGGTAGACAGTTCCTTTGGCACAACACTGAACTGGTTTCCATCCAGATACCTGAACAAAGAGACACAAAGCGATCCATTCAGTCCGAGACATTTATCCTGAAACAGTCTTCAAAACATAATACCGCCATAAAATTACACACACTCAGTCGCCAGTTTATTTAGTGCACCTAATGAAAACTAATGCAATCTAATCCAACAGTCCTGCAATGCCCCCACAGGGGATTCAACAGCTCTCTAAATTAGTTTAAACAAAACCAGAAGATTAGAACCTAAGATTTACTGCACGACTGGTGTATCAGACTGCATTAGCTCAGTGTATAACATCTGCACTCGACGTTTCTGTTTGGATAAGCTAATTCTTGCACTTGCAAACCTAAGCTTGCAGCTGAGGAGGATTGTGTGATGTGATCGAGAGCTCCAGCAGTCGACCTTGTCTACACATTTTTAAATGTATGTACCGTCTAAGATTTCCCTTACAGCTCTGTAGTCTATTTTTTAAATCACTGAATGTTTTTTTTATTGTAAGAAAATCAAATTTCATGAAGTTGTTTTAGTGTCACTGAATTGATCTGCAGTTGTTATTTGCTCAGCCATATTTTTTACTGAGCGATTTGCTTCCTCTGCAGATGACAGTAACTCAGCTGCTGCTCAGTTGAACACAAGTCAAAGCATGTGTTTTACAGATATCCAAGCTACTTAATTAGAGGTTGCTGAATTGAATTATTAATACATTAATATCTTAAATTAATGAGGTGTTTTAGCTGGTGCAAGTTGATTAAATTATACATTTGGATATTTTTATTTTCTGCTTTTTGTCAGCAGATTAGTTTGACTCTGTGGATTGGTTAGGTTAGGACCTGCAGACTGTTTTTGCAGGACATCACTTTTTCCCACGCTGCTGCAGCCAATTTAGTCTCATGTTGCTTGAAACGGTGGAATGTTTTGTCTTTCAGTGTCTCATGCTTAGAAGTCAGGCTTAGTAAGCATCCTGTGTACAGGCTATTCCAGACACATACTTGCTTACATTTAATGTCTACTGGGACTGTTGAACTGGGAGAAGCAAGTGCTAAATGTGACCCAGCACCTTTTTTTTTTTAAGTAACAGTTGTGTGTATGTGTGTGTGTGTGTTTCATGTGCATATGTGTGACAATGCACTAACTATGTATGAGCCATCACAATTAACATCAGGCCCGCAGGAATGCAACCACCCTGCTGACTGCGGACACAAAGTGCTACCAATGGTCCGTCACTTTGATCAATGGCTGATTTAGGGCCCAGTGCCTCTGGGCAGAGCTTCAGGCCTTGAAGCTATTGTTGTTGACTGTACACGGGGTGGGGAGGGCAGGGGGTGGCGGTGGGGGGCCGGTGGTTAGTTAGGAGGCCTTTGGGTTCAGAGGTAATGATAGGTAATGATGGTGCAGAGGACACTTGGGATAATGATGGAGTAGCAAACTCTCCAGATGACTAGATGAAAGCCCAGAACAGAGGGGTACACCTGGTCACACCTGCTGGGACAATGACAGGCCTTAAGGCTTGCACAGCGTGTGTGTGCATCTGTGTGTATGTGTGTGTGTGCAGCTGAGTTAGTCAGAACCACTTGAAGCAGTATTGGAAAGTTCCAGACCTATTCCATTCCCTCCCCTTTCCATTGAAAACTGCTCATTAAAATGTCCTGTTGCTCCCCTATGCTCCTGTGGACAGGCTTTTGGCCCTCACACAAATATGCACACACACACTCACGCACACACACACACACTGATCCTTGGCTCTGAGTGTGAGAGTGACATCAGTGTTAGCCCTGAAGGCTGCAAGGAACACAGAAGAAGAATGTCTGAGAGAATAACTACAGGGTTTATTGACTCCTTTCCTCGTCTCCAAATGATGAGATCTGCTTTCTTCGCCTCTGCTGTTTTCGCAAACTCTCATCTTGTGCTGAGCCTCATAAACGCCTCTTTACTTTTTTATAAGATCTCCGTTGGTTTATAATCAAGACAAAACCGGTCAAGTCCATGAATATAAATACAATTGATGCCAAGGTACTCACAATTCAGTCACATTTCTGGGGATGCCTTTAGGCAGGGTGTGGAGGTGCTTGTTACTGCAGCGCACCACAGTCTCCAGGCAAGTACATTCACTGGGACACTGGGGTCTGGGCACACAGCTTGACTCCTCTTGGCCTGGGAAAAAAAAATAAGAAAAGGTAGGGGGAAGTGAGATATTGAATGGCCAGGAGGGTACGAAAGAGATGGAGACAAGCCAAAAGAAGAGCTGTTGTCTCTAGTAAAAATGATGTGTAAGTAAAAAAAAAAAAACCTGTAGAAAGAGATGGAAGACAAAGCAAACCTAAAGGCAAGACAGTGCCAAAACATCCCAATCCTTCAAGCTGGTGAGGCATCGAGACAATGAAGAAAGAGGAAATGAAAAATGTGAATAGTAAAACAGGACAGAGAGGGAGAGGGGAGAGGAGCCTCGCTAATGTAATATCGACCAGCAAGAGCAAAGAATGGAAGCTGCCCGAGGCCTGAAGACAAGTCTAGCAGTCATTCAGGTGCAAATAGGCTGACTGGTCAATAAGGCAAACAGCTCAATAGCTCCACTCAGCCCGGCATCGACCAGCAGCTTAGGAACTGCTGAATAGCAATCTATTCAGTAAACAAAAAACTCACACAATAGCGGTCATTATTTAAGGTGATCTCAGACACTTTAAGCAGCTCTTGCTCATAACGGATTGTGGAGCAGAGTGCAAAGTTAAAATCTTCATCAGTCACAACCAGACAGGTTAGTTTCACACATTGTCAGGGTTATCTACTATATTGAAGATGTTTATCTCCTTTCAAGGAGACAAATGGCTTCATTCAAAGTGGAGAAGATGCAACAAAACTACAGTTGTGGTGGAACCTACCCTCCTCACAGCGGAAGTCGGGCAGAGCCACATCCTGCAAAGGGATCTCCTTCAGGAAGGCCGGACGCTGGCAGCGAGGGTTGCCCGTCACAATCTTCCTGCTCCTCAGCCAGTCTCCGAGCCAGGCCAGCCGACAGTCGCAGTTGAAAGCGTTGGCCAGGAGGTTGCTGAGAGAAAATGAGCACAAAAGAGGTTGTAAAAGCAATGAAACTTAAGGTGAAAGATTGAGGTGTGTGTGTGTGTGTGTGTGTGTGAGTGTGTGTGTGTGTGAGCAGGATCTTACAGAGTGGAGAGAGTCTGCAGAGTGTCGAAGGCTCCTGGGGTGATTGTGGTCAGCTGGTTGTCATACAGGGACAGCAAACGGACGTTGTGAAGCCCTGTGAAGCTGTCATTGTGGACGCAGCTGATCTTGTTGTTCCTCAGCATCCTAAAAAGGAAAGAAAGTGACACCACGTTCAAAATTGGAGAAAAAAAATCTAACATTTTAGAAATATCCACATGCGCAAGTGTGCAGCTCACAGCATGCGAAGTCCCTCAAGGCCACGGAACATCCCGCTTCGAACCGAGTCGATCTGATTGGCCGTGAGGTGAAGCTCGTTGACGGATGATGCACCTTCAAATGCGCCATCCTCAATCTCTGTGATCTTGTTGTTGCTCAGGTTACTGTTGGGGAGAAAAAGCACATCAGAGGATTTAATTCAACACTCTATAGAGGATGACTGTTGAGGGATAATGTTAAAAAGTAAAGTGAGTTACATTTTCTTCAGCTGGGAAAGGTTCTTAAAAACGCCGGTTGCCTCCAGGGTTGTAATCTCATTGTTGTTAAGGCGGCTACAAAGAACAAGATTCAAAAGTTAAATCATAGAAACAAAACTTTACATTGAGTTTAAAGTGTTTCCTAGTCTTAGTTCTTTTTTTGTGTTTCCCTGCAAACAGTGTAGAAAAGACTTTTGTCATGATTCCTTACAGTTCGGTGGTGGATGCAGGGATGTGCTCAGGGACCTTAGTGAGCTTCAGGTTGGAGCAGTCCACGACATTGGACTCACAGCGGCACTTAGGAGGACACACTGGATCGCTGTTACAGGCATTATTCAGACGGGTGTCCTCAGTACCTGAACAGAAGAAAAATGCAAACACATATACTCTCATGACTGAAAAATGACACCAGCAGCTTTTCCTACGCCAACACATGCGCCTCGCTTTCCCATGGCACTCTTAGTCACGCATCTGATACCTCCACAGGTGTACACCTTGTCCCGCTGTTACCTAAGAGAAGGCTTCCCTACCTCATCTTTAGCCTTAGACACCCTTAAGGACATCCTGCAACTCCCTCACCATTCATAGGAGAGATGAATGGGTGAGGGTGAGTTATTTTAGAGAGAGGTGATGGAGTGTGAGCAGTGGGGTGAAGAGAAAGAGGATTTGGGCAGCCGGCTGCAGTGAAGCAGAGCACCCAGGAGAGTAGGGATGGTGGAAGAGAGGTGGCTGAAGAGATGCTCAGGAAGCAGACAGGTGGAGTCAGAGGGACGGAGAGGGAGGAAATAGAAGGAGGGCCATAAATGCATACGGGAAAGAAAGAGGAGAAAGGAGTGAAAGAGGAGACAGACAAGAGAGACATAAAAGTTGGGGGGCGGAGATGCAGAGAGACGTCTTTCCTCATAGAGGAAGAGCAAAAATGAGGCAGCATGGGGAGTGTGGGACGTTTTCCTGCACCTCCTCTGTCTATGAATAGACGTTACGTGCCAAAAAGTGTGCTGCCAGTTACATCATGGCTGCTCAATAATGGAACAGCACTGGGAGCTACTTAGAACAGTGTGTGTGTGTGTGTCTGTGAGAGTGTGTATTGTGTCTCAGTGTCTGCGCATGTATGTGTGTCTGTATGCGTGTAGAGCTGATGTGTGTGCATATGTTCCATTTAGAGGGAACAGCCCAGCATTTTTCTGTGAGGAAATTGTTTTGTGTCCCGTTCTGTTTTGCATGCTCACATCACTGCACCACTGTGCCTGAGGTTTGGGGATGACGTCAGCGGGACACGGTGGGGCACCCAGACCACAGTCATGAGCAGGAAAACCTCAAACAACCAGGACAAAATCCTACGGTTGAGTATCAAAAATCTGTCCAAATAAATAGAGCGGCATCCAAAACCAGAACCTAATCCCAAACCCTCATCGCTGACTTTATTAGAGCACAAGTTGGACGGCGGAAGACAGAATGGCATTCACAGACACGACTTCCTCTGGCTGCCTGTGCAAAGACTTTTTTCTGAAAGCCGTGTCACTTCTCCGAGTGGCTCAGTGGAGGGTGCCGACAGACATAGTAATGCTGGTCATTAAGGAACTTTCCCTCGCTGGGCCAGACAACAGGAAAAGGCCTTTCCTGCTACAGAGGAAGCAATGAAAGTACAGCGCAGCGCTTTGATCTGGAGGATGTAGAGGAGCCAGGGGAGATTTCGTGAGCCTGAGTCATCGTCATTGTCACAAGAGCGTGGTGGCGACACTTTTACTGTCAGCAGATTTACACGAAACTGGAGAAAACAGCGAGGAGAGGAATGAGCTTTTTTCCCTCTCGGAGGTGCAAAATGACTCATCGCTGGAGTTGTAGAAGTTCTCATAATTCCCTGCAGCTTGGTTCCTCATTATCAATGTATTATGGAATTCCCGTGCTGTCAGTGATTGTGTGTGTTTAATGCATTTGTGTGTGTGTGAATTGTGGAGGCTTTTATTGTTATCATTCAGGGAGGGCGAAATTCTTATTAATCACATTTGGCTTTGATCTTCCTTCTGCTTACATAGTACTCCCATTTGTTCTCTAAGCCAGTGCAGAGCTTTATCTCTACTTAGCACACAAAGACACATTAATTTACACACACACGCACGCGCACACACACACATACAGACATAGACAATGGACTGCACGAGCATCCGCAGCGCCGCAAACGCACACATGGGCGCGCAAGGGTCCGACACACATCACTGCTCCTCCTAGTTATTTTCTTGGAAGTGCTCTTGTTAAGAGGTCCGGAAACATCCGCTGATAGGAATCTGGGTCCTCTGGTGGGCTTTATTTTCTTTAGCTTTTACTGATAGAAAGGACACACTTTCCTTCCCCTCTGTCCTTTTCTCCCTCCCTCCTTTTTCTGTCCCTCTCGCTGACTGACTGTCTGTGCTAATGCCAAAGCAAAGAGACACTTCCTTTTGACTCCGTGTGCCGAGACTGTTAGGAAAACAGAGCTGAGAAGAAACAGATGCTCCCACACATACATATCACATTAAACATCACACATAGGTACAACCACTCTCGGGCCCAATTAGCTATTCGTACAAAAATACTTCAAGTGCCGATACCAGCAAATTTCAACTAATTTTACTCTTAAATGCACAATGGTTTTTCTGTGAAGACTATTTCCTCTGAAGTTCATCCACATCAAAACATTATTCCAGTTTATTACAACTTGGGTCTTTCATAGTTTTTGGTAATTATTTCAAGAGAGGATGGAGGGAAAACCAAACTACAAAAATCCTCATTGTACAAGAAAACTACTTGCACATACTGTTTTCTCTTCCGTATAAGTTTGGCGAACTTGCAGGTTTGTTGAATAGTTGTGTTACTTGCATCACTTGACTTTTATTTATTTATCTTTTTTAGCAATGCTCCTGTGTTCTGCAGCTCTCTGCAAAAAGTTGCTAACTACACACAAAACTACAAAAGCTAACCCAAGCTGTAACAAGCTAAAGTTATTCTTTAACCTGTGGAAGAATTTTATTAAACGAACAGTAAGCAATGGAAAAAGTGATGCCGCTACATGGCTGCAGGTGGAAAATTAAAGAAGCGGGAAAGACAATGATAGGTGTGAACATTTACAAGCCACTCACCTGGGATGACGTACTGCTCTTTGGCTGTGATGGAGAAAAGAAAGAGGGACGGATGTCAGTGAGACCAGTCTGGCCAGCATAGCTGTGGCATCGCTATGCTTCAGAACAGTCATATATAGAGCCTATATATGACGAAACATGACTCAAGGTATATGACAGTTAAACAGAGAAGCCTAGGACTATCTCTGTGCGTGACAACATGGAGGAACTATTAACAATGTGAAAAAGGTGGTAAATATTTGGCTGTTGCTAAGGAAGAGTGACATGAGGGAAAGAAGGAGACAGTGAGAAAGACAGAAAGAAAGACACAAAAAAGGGAAAAAAGAAAGTGAACAGAAAGAGGAAAAACACATGGACTGCCTTCTTCAGCAGGTCGAGCCAAACAAATGGGGCTATAAAGACGTGTGAAACCTCAGCAGTACCAGAGTGCCAGAGAGCATGGCACAGTGCATAAACGCAATGGTGGGCATGGGGTGGTGGGGGGGAGAGGAGATGGTGGGGTTTGGCTGGTGCAGGGAGGAGGAGTGAGAGAGGAAAGGGGGCATGAAGGAAACCTGAGCCTGGCGAACAGAGAGCAATGAACGGGCAAACAGAGATGGAGGCTGGGAGTGATGAGAGCCCGAGATTGGCAGAGGGTGAGGGAAATGGTGGGCACGAACAGAAACTTTAGCCCTTATACCAGCCTTGACTGGTGACCTCAGCTCACTGTGGTCTGAATGTGAAACCAGACTCACGATGTGGTAATATGGAGGGAAAATGGAGCAAGCGCGAACGATCCCTCTCTCCTTGGCCCCAAGTCCGTCTGGGGAGTTATTGATTGAGGAGCACCGGCACGGCAAATGATGGGCCGAATAAAACCTTTTGCCAGGAATGATCACTCATTAAATGTGGTATGTGGTAGAGGGAGGAACAATGCGGGGATAAAAGCCACTCCCAGCGGCGAGAAAGAGAGAAGGTAAGAGTGCAGCAGAGAGAGACAAGTGGAGTAAAAACAACAAAGCCTGTCTGGGAAACAGAGAGCCCCAGAGGAGGAATAAACAGGGGAGACAGTGACACAGAGCCACCGGCCTACCGGAGCAGCGGAACTTCTTGCTCTTGATCTGTCCAATACGTTTGTTTGCGAGGCGACGTGGGCTGGCACAGCGGGCGCCACTGGTCTCGATCGGGTTGGAGCGCAGGTAGTCTGCCAGCCACTTCAGATTGCAGTCACAAATAAATGGGTTCTGCGCCAGATGACTGGAGAACAGAGAGGGGGATTGAAAAGATTAGAGAGGCAGATATGAAAGGAACAAACTTACAACAGACTTTCCCCCTGAAACTACAGAAACATAATAACATCTTTGTAGATACATCAGCATTATAAACTTCAGCATGGAGCGATCGTTTTACATGAGTGTTTATTGACTTGAAGCAAAACCGCATTAAAATGTAATGATCATGTCAAAGGAATGCTTTGACATTTTAGTACGATGCAACGATTTAACTGGAAATTGATAGATAGATTTTGCAAAATACACTTATTAAAGCTGAGGTAGGCCGTATATTTATGTCGTCATTAGTCACAAATTCCTTAATGACCTTTCAGCACGCTGTAATTCAAGTGGATGGGAGGAAAATAGATGTCTGCGCCTCCTCTTGGCTCCGTGTTCAGGCGTTAGAAAATCTAGCCTGTGACGGGAGATTTTGGCCAGTCACATGGTTTTCACCCAAACCAGGTGAAAGAGTATAAAGTGCAACAAAGCCCGTGATGGGGATGGATGTCGTGGTGTAATGTGTTAAACAGAGGACCCTCACTCAGGAGAGTGGGATTTGAATCTTGTGTGAAGCCACAGGTGAATGCTGACTGTACGCCTGACTATTTGTGCACATTTAAAATCAAGTGCCTGTGCCCTTTTATTTATTTTTTTAAAAACTTTTTTCTCATTTTTCAGACATTCCAGCAATAAATGTAACCGTATCACCCGGCCCTACGTAAGTTTGAAGAGTGTGCTGCCATTGGAATTATGCAGTCAGTTTGGATGACTGGGAGAAGGCTCAACATGTATTTTTATCCCTTGTTCAGAATGCAGGCACAAAAAGAAGCTTGTTTTTAGCCTGAGACACTTATACCCGTTGCTCTGTAAGTGTGTGTGTGGCAGCACTATCCATCACCCTCAACAGGTGTCTTCCATGACAGCGCGGAAAACTTTTGTTATGCAGCATGTTTCCGATGCCACGGTGTGGGGTCTGTATTGATAACTGCGTGTGGTTTGCCTTGTTTATTGGGACAGGGAAAAAGGAGACATTCATTTAGACGGAATTGGTGCCGTCTGAGTAACCGTGGTGGAAACACTGGGTGTGGTATGTGCTGTTTTTGATCTCAATCTGGCCGCAGAAGCTGTGTGTGTGTGTGTCCGTGTGTTTGTGAAGATGATAGATCTACTCCCCTGTTTTCTACCTCACAATTCCATTCCCGTGTTATTACACAGACCTGTGAGTAAACAACTCCTGTGTTGGCTCATGTTTTATGGTAACGGCTCAGCATGTGTCAGAGCGTGTACGTGTTTGACTCACAGGGTCTGTATAGCTCGTAGCGAAGTGAAGGTGCCCTTGGCGAGGGTTTGGATCTTGTTGTCATAGAGCGATAGCAGCGAGAGATTCTGCAGGTCCTGGAAGGCGTTGGCACGAACGCAGTGAATCTTATTGGCATTCAGCAACCTTAGAGAAGGAAAAGAGGGAGGGAGGGAGGGAAGGCGGAAGAAAGAAGGAAGAGAGGGAGGGGAAGCAGCTTGTCAGAGTTTCTTCATGCATTCATTCATTATACATTCCAACTAGAAAACTATGCACAGGTACAAAGTTTACTTGAAGGTTATGACTCCTTTGCTGAGTGGGAGTAAAGGGCAGCTGGTGTTCAGTGTATGTCTGCAAAGTATCAGCAGAGCGTGTTCGTGTGTGTGTCTTCTACTTACAAGAGTTGCAAGGCGTAGAGGCCGTCAAACACCCCCTTGGGCAGATCAGTGATCTTATTTCCATACAGAACACTGAGAAATCACAACACAAGCTTTGCTTTAGACACGGCAAATGACAACCAGGGTTGATACTTTTGCACGAACTTGGCTCAGGGCCACTTACAGGGAGTTGAGGGAGCGCAGGCCGTGGAAGGCATCGGGAGCTATCTCTGAGATCTGGTTGTTGCTCAGGTCTCTGTGGTGAAGGGGAAGGTCAGAGAATTAGTGAAAAGAAATGGAGATTTGGGATTTCAGATCCTGTTTCAATGTCACCTAACGCCTTCCTGATGAGAAGGTGGCATGGATGCAAGTACCCTGCCTGTCACTGGCAAGCGAAGGAGAAGCAAATGTAGCATGATCTGGATGAGGACAAGTTCCAGCTCTCTCCCACATTTGATGATGCGTCCCTTCAAGGGAGCTGTGCAGCCAATCAAAACATTTACTCATGTTATTTGTGGCCTATCAAGCCATCCTCTGTCGTATCACGGTGTGTGTGCAAGCAAAAAATGTAATGCAAGGCTGAAATCCAAAGCGAAATACAGTAGACTGCCTCTGAACATAGCTGTTGTTAATAGGATCCGCAGGCCTCTCCCCACAGGATAACCACTAAGCCTGTGTGTCTATGTGTTTATGTGTGCATGTCTGTGTGAGTAAATGCAACAGTAAATGGGGAACAGTGGGACAGAAAGAGAGAAAGACAGATGGAGAGAGGGAGTTAATGGAGTATGTGGACTGAACTCCAGTCGACTGGATACCTTTGAAGGAAAATCATCATGTGGTGAAGAAGAGGGATATTTTCTCATTTGGGGGTAACAGTTAAATAAGTACCCATTTGTCTTCTTGCAAAGGACTGAGGTTTCCTGGAAATGAAAACGCAGCAAAGAAGCCAACATATGCACTGGTGTGTGTCTGTAAACTCAGACGTTGGTTGGTTTGTGAGTGTGTGCGATGGGTGTATGAAGACCGTTACTGCATCCCCGTCTAAAGTGGCGGTTCACGTGAAGGTCATCCAAACTAGGACAAGGTGAAAGCGAATGTGTGTGGCAGACGGTTACTGGGAGAAGAGGATGCGGAGGGTCAGGAGAGGCACACCATGAATAAACAAATACGCAGACATGTACACAACAGCTTCTATCAAACTTTTACTTGGCTAATTTTGCCTATATCTACCCATTTTTCCTACATAATATTTTACCGTGAAACATAAAAACGCACGTGAACATCTGCAGAGCCAGACCCAGGAGAGTGACCGTATTCATCATGATGTATCGATGCTGTCTACATGCTGTGTGCTGAGGGTGTTGGACAGGCCCGGCCAGTGAGGGCACATAGCCAGCTGAATCAACAGAGACGCCGAGGGTCAACGCAGACATGCGGCCATGCATTGTTGTTGCTAAATGCAGAATCAGTAGCCGTAACCGCAGGAGCAGGTCATGTTTGTTTGGAAGAACAGATGGATAACACCTACTTAGACGAAATTTCGCTCCGTCTTCGCGTGGTAACAAATAAATATTCACTTGCTGAAGATATCGGTTGCTCCCTCCAGTTTCAGTTTATTAATATTTGGATTCGTTATCGTAAATGTTTCACTCAGCAACTGCTATTAAATCTGGTATTTATGTATTCTCTGAAAACTGCAAGAAAGTCTGTGTAATAGTCACTAAAAAATTTTGACCCATTTTCTGGTAATGATGCTTCAATCTTACTGTATTGCTTTTTTACTGAAATGGTTTTGTTTAATGTAGAAATCTGGCCTGGTTAAGTCACAGTTTTGCAATATTGTCGCATAAAATGCTTTAGTTTTTGTACAAAAGATAAAATATCTTGAGAATCCCCTGACTCTAAAATGAGACAGCAGCTGCTCGGGCCTGTCCACCTCTCTGTATTCACCTCATCTGAACTTTAAACTGTCCCCGGAGCCGGATGATAAAACGGCGAGGAATCCTTCAAGAAGGGCAGAGAAACTCCCTGACCTTCCGTTTCCTCCGTCTCCCTGCTGCTATGTCGGTCAGGCCTGGTGGTGTTGGGAGTTATGGGTTTGGCCGACTGGTGTGCGCTGGCTAGGTGACCGGGCAGCTGGCTGGATGGGTGAAAAACCACTCAGGCTCAACTACCAGCCTGTCACCGTTCACTCCCAGTGACAGCAAAGCCTCAGCCCTCATTCCAGCACACTCTCTGTCCCCTCATCGTCGTCCCAGCCGGCAGTTTGCCCACACAATCACAACACATACACAGACTGGACACAACACTAGCCAGGGGAATACCAGTGTGCAGCAATGAAAAATGAGAGCTGTTATTATGCTCATGTAGGATCTGAGTGCTTGCTTTCCATGCCACCCTAAGTCTGAGAACAAGAATATGTTCTTAAGGCACAGACAAAATAAATACTTCATGCTCCTTGGAAGTGGAATGTGAAGACTGCCAATTGTCGCTTTCTTTTTCCAGCTCTCAACTTCTTGTTCTCATCTGTATTATTTAGCCCTGAGGTGAGTGTACCGCTGTACTTACATCCTACGCAGTTTCTTGTAGGGAGAGAAAGCTCCGGGAGGGACCGACTTAATCCCATTCTGCTCCAGACGTCTGGAGAGGAGAGGAGAGGAGAGGAGAGGAGAAAAGAGGAGAAAAGAGGAGGGAAGAGGAGAGAGGAGAGGAGACACCATTAGTTAACCAAACAATATAGTTCTCCATGGTAACAGAGCTGAGTAATCACCTCTGACCCTTGGTGATTGGCCTGATTATATTAGCGGAGATCTATTCCCCAGCTGTAATAGGTCCAGGCATGTTGGAGTCATAACATCCTCAGAACCAATAAACAGTCTGAATATTAAAGTGCGGTGGAAAAGGCCTGGAGGGGGAAAAGGCTCCATCTCACTTTGTGCGAGGGTGTTAAGGCCTTTGACTAAAAGTCATATTTCTTCGCGGTATAACATTTACAGTTTCCAGCACTTATGTTCTCATATGAGATTCTGAAATCAATAATGATCTCACTTGCTCTTGTGAAATTTGCCCTCATCCTCTGGGTGTCTGCAAAGTGTCCACTGAAACCTTTGCAGCGTGGTAAAATATAACTTCTTTGAGTTTACTTTTTCCTGTGAGCCAAAGAGCAAGTTGACAAGAAAGGGGTCTGACATAATCTCACCATAAAACAACTGTCAAAGAATGAAATGAATACACAGACAAACATACATTTGGTCATCCAGTACAGAGCGGTAACAGACTCTAATCAGTCTCAGATGGTCCCAAGAAAACAGACATCCCTAAACCCCATTAGTGTGGGCATGCATGTGTGTTTCAGGCTGCTACTAAGGACCCAGCTCAGTCCCAGACCAATTCCCTGGTGTAGCTGGCAGAGGGCTGTTTATCTGCAGGTCAGTTCACAGCTTTTAAAACTGTCCTTACCGAGGCTTAGCAGGGCCCAGAGGGAGCCAGCTGCAGGCCCGTCTGGTTGTTCTACCATTCTGCCTCCCAGCAGAGGAACTGGCTGCAGACCAGGAGGCACAGGCCTGCGCGAGCTGTGGTAGGCCAGCGGCTACAACGGAATCTAAAGATCATTAAGATGCTATTTGTCACCGCAGGAAAATGAGGAATATTTAAAAATCTGCACAGCTTCTTGGCAAACAGAAGGCTGCTGATAGATTTATCCACCACCTTCTGAAAGTATGTGATTTCTTGGCATGGGACCATTTCCACATGATTTAATTATTCTGTTCAGATTTACGACATGCCTCTTTAGGCCTCCTGCATCGCTGTGTTTATGTCTATTCATGGGGGGTAAATGTTTTGTTAGACATTAGCCACAGCCATTTAACAGTTTTGAGCTTCCAAATTTTTCAATCAAGAATCCTCCCCGCTTCAAAGCAGTGGCCGACATTTATGGAGCGATATAGGAGCGCAATTGACATTCTTAGGATAGCGCTGATTCCAGACCACAGATTCCTGCGGTGGACATGCTCTCTCTGTCTGTTTTTGTCTGCCTGTCCCAATGTGTCTGTGGATTTACAGCGGAGTGACAGCGCTGTGGTTCCTCTGCCCTCACCATGCGGCAGAGTGGTGGGCCAAGTGGCTTTAGCGCCTTCTCTCATCAACCAGTCTGTCTGACTGGTCCAAACCAGTCTGGCACTCTACACGCTGTTTGCATGTGTTTCAGTGTCACTATCGGTTGTGTACGTGCATGCCTACATGCTGTGGTGCTCCGGTGTGTGTCAACATACAGCAAAAACCCTCCGAGCCAGACAAGGGCACACGCAAACACAATGCTGTCTGACAACTTTTTAGCCTTCGCATTGTCGCTCCGCGCAGACCGATATGTGCAAGCGATTTAATCCCTGCAATCAACAAAGGAGCTACTCCGTCCAATTGGCAGAGGAAAAAAAACAAGAAACAATCTCTCAGAGTCGCCTGTGGACGGACAATCAATGGTTCCCATCCAATTTATCAGACTGAACATTTGTATGTGTGTGTCTGTCTGCGTGTGTCTCTGAGCTGGTGTTTGTGTCAGCCCAATCAATGCTCTTCATCCTTTTCATTAGGGTCTGAGCATGGTTTTCATTAAAGGGAAACACATTATGCCTTTGGGTATTCACCCAGTGCGTGCGTGAGTCAGAAATGGATGGCAGGATTGTAGCGGCGTGGATGAAAGGCAGAAGGAGGGGAGGGGGGGGGTTGAGAATTTTATGGCATGGTTCAGTCATTGCAGACAGAGACTACGGTGCATAATAATCTGTGGTGGTAGTGTTTAGGCTAACTGGGCCTGGTCTCACAAGAGAGGAGTACAGAAACCAGCTCACATCCTCGCAGCCATAAACACAACACTGGCATTCATTAGGGTAGAGCAGGGCAGAGAGGTTGCAATTCTCCGATTTGTACGTAATGAGAGCAGCATGCGTGTGTGTTTGTGTGTGTATGTGAGTTTCCGAGTGCTCATTAACAAGGCATTAGGCTGGCCTTGATACCCAGCAGCCCGCCTCGCTGCAATTGAAACTGATTTTATAATGAACTTCAAGCACAGATCAAACCTCCTGCACCAAGTTACTGAGCGGACACCCCCCGCCACCCCTCCTCCCTTTTTTATTCTTTCACCAGTGATCTGCCTCCTTGAACCTGCCTGTGGTGATTTGGCAAGCTGGGAAAGAGGGAGAGAAGATAGAAAGAAATGTAGAGGAGAAAAAAAAAATTCAAGAAAGAAGCGAAGAAAATAGCATTGTGGGAATTGAACCTGTAAGGTAAAGCTCTGATGGGGCAGGAGGAAAGCACGTGATAGAAGTCAGTGTTCCATCACTCTGGTCTTGTAAAAAATGAATTAGAACATTTATTTATTAGCGGGACATGGTTAAGCACCAATTAGATGTGAAGGGCAGGGCAAGTTTTAAAATGTCTTTACTCATCTGCTGTGCAGACAGAATCCTCTGTCTATAAAACCTGTGCATGGAAGAGCTATCTTTCAGCAGTCTCTCCCTGTTCTCCCATTAGTGCAGCTCGTTGGTTATTGGGCTCATAGATCACATCAGTCTTTATGATATTCCACTTGTGGAACATTACAACCGGAGGGCATGCCGAAGAGGTCTACAAACCATAAAACACAGAAAAATTGCATCTCGGTTTTTCCATGTTTTATGGTTTGCAGAACATGTAGGGCTGAAATTAATTACACCTCAAAAGTCAAAATGCAGGATGTGTGAAGCCTTTAAAATGATTTTTAAAATATCTCAGCGTTTCGTGGGTGGTCATTCAATTAGGCGGGAACACACAGAAGTGTGAAGTATATGTCCAAATGAGGAAATTGAGCACACCACTGCACTAGAAATGGGCCAGGGTTGTTGGGGAACATGGGATCTGTGACCTCCATGCTAGTTGGGTATTTATAAACAGACCCCATGGGGAGGAGGAGACCTAGAAACTTGCTGTGTCCTCCTAACTACACACATGCTCCTTGGAAGAACATGCAATGCGACCGCTGGCTCGCTCTCCCTCCATCCAGCCTTTTTTCACACCATGAATAAATCACCGTGTTGCTGTACCATTTCATGCAGACCTCGAACTAGTGGCATGAAACCCCTGATAACGACGGTAAAAGAACTACTTCAGAAACGTCTAGCCATGCATTCCCGGGAATTACAGTAGGCTAATAGCGTGTGGGCTGCAAACAGTTAATGCCCAGACAGATGTTGGAGCACTGATAAACTGAGGGAGGGATGTTAACAAAGCACTCGCATGTGGTTCACAGCCATCTGAGCTGATAAGAGCATGCAGTCCAAGTCTGCTCTTACTCTGTGTCTTTCTTGTGTACTGCAAATTTATGGACACCCTGCCAGGTGATTTTATGGTTAAAAAAAATTCACATGTACATAAAACAGGTGCTTTTTAATCTTCTCAGCCCAGTTAAACCAACGCATGATCAAACACATTAATTAAAGGCTGATTGATGAGACAAAGCCATGTTTTAATCTCTGACTTGGAGGAGCTTTACTTAATAAGTTGAAAATTGTGAAAATCGTTAATCAAAGATCACCTTCATGCCATTTAATGTGAACACATATACTGAATTATGTCCATGTCTGTGGCGTTATTACAGGTATGACCTCTTGTTCGCCATTAGTTTATTTACTTCTATTCCACAACATGACGAGCAGCCTGAATGAGGACGCAGGCAGAAATCTAAATATCCTTTCAAGATAACTGACTATTAATTTATTCTCTTATAAACAGAGCTGTGCATTTGTACCTGCTTACAATGGGCCTTGAAAACAGCAGATTTTGCTACTTTTTTAAATTTGGGGGTGAGATTGTCGACTAAAGAAAGTAGGTATCGTGCTCACATTTCAGCCATGCTGTCAGGCAGGTTGGCTGGGATGGCGGTCAGACCTTTCCCTCTACAGTCCACAATGTTGTTACTGCAGGTGCACATGGCAGGACAAGAGCCTCCACCGATGCTGCACGGCTGCAGGTTGGAAGACTCCTGATGTCCTGGGGAGAAAGAAAGAGGGGAGAAGAAGAGGTGAAAAATGAGGATATGTTATGATGAGAAAAGAGGAATACGCAGCTCCGACAGGTGTGTGAGTGCAGGTGGATTTGTTGGTTTCAATAGTTGCAGCATGAAGATAAGCGGTGTTACATTATGAGACTGTTTCCCTGAAGGCTTTGTACAGCGACTCGGAGCAGCTCTTGCTCCCAAGTGAAGCTCACAATCTCTCCGCCGCCGCTCATGTCATCAACCTTTTTGTGCTGTATAAAGTGAATGCCAAATGAACACACAGATTCCCAGGGATGTTTTTGACATTGAGAAAAAGAAATGAAACATCCCACTCTTGACTTTATTGTAAAGCCGTATATCCTTGAGAATCAGTGGGGAAGAAACTAGGTTATCTATCAAAGGAGTGCCACAATATATGGAGGGGAGAAGAAAGATCTGAATAATAGAGCTGGAGTGGCAATTGAAGGCCTCCCAATAACATCCATTGATCTCACCGCAAATTTTCCTCCTGAGTCTGCGTTCTCTGTGTGGAATTGATGCCATTCTGCACATTCAGCTTTACAACCCCCACCTCTTCACTTCCATTTGTTCTAAAACACTTCAACTTTTTAATTTGCATACAGAGCACACAGCCCATCATGCTGTCTCTAGATACCTGTTCAAATAGCTACGGCACTGTCAACGGTGTGGTGAAGAGCGGGCGCTTGCACTGCCAGTGCAGCTTGTTTGGTATGTGTGGTGTGTGTGTGTGTGTGTGTGTGTGTGTGTGTGTGTGTGTACAAGATGTGTGTATGTAAGTCTAACCCAGATAAAATGAATAAAACAGACTTTTAAATGGCCTCATTTACACAGCATTACTAATCCGAGTTTCAAACCATGAATATTTAATTACCTCCCTATCTATCGCTCAGCTTGTGTGGAAAATGTTGGCGAGAGAGCGAAAAGGGGGGGAGGTAGGGATTCGGGGGAGACGAAGACAGAGTGAGCGATGGTGAAAGTTAGTGACAGAGAAAGCACAGTGCTCAAAACTCTGCTCCCGAAAACAGAAAGAAACATTATGGTTTACCATCAAATTACTGCCTTTAGCTCTCTGACCAATTTCACTAATAAGCAATGTTTAAGGTCAGATTTTATACGTCTGCTCGGTCACAATCAACCTGACGGGAAGGGATGCGTTGACAGATCTGGGAATCAGATAGCAAATAGCATCAAGAGTGTGAATCAACACTGGCACAATCGCTCAACCCACGTGATCTGAGGCCGTGTGATCTGGGATGGCAGAGGTTTGACAGATCTGGGATCAGGTGTAGGGCAGAGAAAAACTCCCTTCTGATCTAACATGGCATGTTTGACAGGCCTGGGATCAGGGAGAGTGCAGAGCACAGCTGGAGCGGCCTTAACAATGACAGCTCCCTGACAGGTATACTTGAGGTGAAGCTGTTTGATGTTCTCTCCTCCCCTGCTCTTCCTACTGCTGTTTTCCCCATTATCTCTTTCCCATCCGCCATCTCTACGGCTCTATTCCCGTCCCATTTCCCTTGTTTTACTTGTTTCACTTTTCCATCAGTTTCCCCTCCTCCACCTGCTCTCTCTGCTCTTTTTCACTCCCTTTAGCATCCTCATTTTCGCCCCCCTGTATCACTGCAGTCCATTACCTTTTGTCCATTTGCTCACAGGTCTATACATATAACTTCACTCCATTTCATGTTTCTCATCATTTCAAAATATTATCACTGGCTTCTTCTCATTTGTCTCTTTCCCATTTTCCCTCCCTTTTTTTTATAGAGTCATTTCTTTCCCTGTTTCCCACTCACTACAAGAGCTGTATTTTATTAAAACCTGAAGCAATTCATTACCAATCGCTCATTTCAAACATAATATTTTGACTTCATTTATTATTACACGCGAGCAGTAATTCAATACAACAGCCATTCGGTCATGTAACCTTGATTTGGCACAAGCAGCTTCTAAATTTGAGTTTCCTCTGCTGTAAATGATCAAGAGGAGAAAGGGGGTCTACGACGCTCGATAAAATCACAGCAGAGGCCAATAAAACAAACTTGAGCAACTCTAACATAAACTAGAATATAAGGATTTTGAGTTATTAGTATGAAAATGGTTTGGCAGTGGTATTTAATGTAGGTAAGCCCGATCATTTCTCAATACTTCTCTCAAAAGGAGCTAAGAGAAACTGATTTTGATCCAGATTTTAAATCTTAAAAACATGCATGTCCTACTGTTCAACTTTAAAATTCAATTTTCAGCTAGATTTAATGCCTTTTAAATCTGCTTTTCCATGTTTTTTCAACATTAAGTATAGATACTCAGCAGAAAATTCAACGCTTTTATAAAACTGAAAATAATGAGCTCTAGATTCGGATTTTGGATCTGTTCATTTTCAAAGTCGATTGATGACAAACGACTGCCTGGAAAAATATTTTTCCCTCGAAGCGAAGCAGTAAATGTGTTGCTCTGCTCATTACTGGCAAAAAATTTACAATATAGTGATGCTTTCCAGCCAAATACTGGGAGTGACAGTCAGTGACTCATAACACTGAGAGTGCTGCAGAATTTCATCATTTTTTGCATCAATGAATAACAAACTGTACCCCGTTTCCCTTCTTCTGCCTCTCACTCAGCAACATGCCTCTCTTCTTTCTCTCTCTTCTTCTTCTTCTTCCTCTTGTCCAACACAGAGCCACCCTGCCCCAAATCCCCCGCAGGTGGCCTGGCCTGGTCGCAGCACAAACTAAATACATGCACGACCACGTTGTGCTGAATATCAAAAATACAAAAACAAAAAAAAAAAAGTGTGTGTATGTGTGTGCCAGCGAGCCAGTCCCTAATGAGTCCTTCACTGGGAGTTCAACTTCTGGTCACTCATCCTCTCAAGAAGAAACTGGGAGCATGTGTTTGCGTGAATGCATGACTGACTACTTAAACACAGAGAGAAATACATACTGTTTGTTTTTCCCAAAATGTTTTACCGTTAAGATTCACACAGGACCAATCCTTTAAAATTCATACACGATGGAACCTTATAGCTGCGTGCTATGTAAGCCGCAGCTCCCCGTCGTGCAAAAGCCTTAACTTTCTGTATCTGTATCCTACCAGAAACCAAAATTTTCCTGACAAACCCCTGCTCCCCTTTCCTATCTGGAATCGTTACACTCCCACGCTTTGAGTCTCTTTCCCTGGGCGATGAATAGTTAATGATCTGTGCTGTCACGCCGTATGGCTGCGTAAAAATCACAACCCATGGAGAGAGAGACACAGAGAGAGGTACGCACACCCACAAACACACACACACACACACACACACACAACCGTAGACACAAACACCCTTCGCAGCTGGTGTTGCGAGTGAGATGGCCTTGTGGGGAGTGGAGGTTCTCATGCTGTTTTTCCATTGTCCGGATATGATAACCCCAGTGCACGCCACGACACGCCCACATCCACATGCTCTCTCTTTTCTCTCCGTCTCACACACACACACACACGTTGCATGAGAGAAACAACGACTTCAAAGCCACAATAATCCTTGTGCGAGGAGGTGAAAGGCCATAAATAACGACAACCGAGGAGAGGGGTTCCACTGTCAGTGGGGGCAGCCTTTGCTCCAGCTGTGTGTTTTATATATATTGGGTATATTCCGAGCATCACTGCCAGCTCCTAAAAGCTGGATACGCATGCAACAGCCAGAGGAGCGCTGTGGGGGTTGCCTGGGGGCAGAGGAGTTTGTCAGGTGGCTGCCAGGTGAATACACAGTGACACAAAAACACACCGGGAGTGGAAGGAGGGGAGGGATAATAAGTGCTACCTAGGAGAGGAAGTGTTTGTCGTGAATGATCTGATTAAAGTACTCATGTGTCATTGCAACCCTTTTTGAGATGCTGTGAAACTTGCTTCCCTGTCAAACGTGCATGTAAATGACTAAATAAACTGCATCCAATGTGAAATGCACTGTTTTGGAGGTGTTACTCCTCTAAAGTTGAATAAATCTTACCTGAGCAGCTGAATTCGTGCTTCTGTACCTCTGCCACATTGAGACCTCTGAGCTCAGGAGGGCCGGTGCACTGGGTGAATAGACCAATTGTAGGCCTCTGTCTGAGCCACTGGGCCAACCAGGCCAGATGACAGTCACAGTTCAGGTTGTTGGAGTGGAGACGGCTGAAATGAGAGAAAAAAATTGATGCATTTAAGACTCTCTGCGGTCCTTTATGAAACCCCTAAAAAACTCATCTCTGTGCATCAAAATGACATATTTAGAAGTGTATCTCATGAAAATGATCCCTTCCTGACTTTAAATGGCTTAGATGTAACGCTATACCGTTGCTTCCTCTAGAATGTGCAGATATATAAAGTCTCTGCCTCTCTCCTGCTTGGCTCAAACACTGTAAAAGTACTCCACACAACACGATGGCAAGTTGTAACACTGAGTGATTGAGGACGAATCCAGACCTAGCTCCCCAGGTTTGTTACGTATGAAACCCTGGAAGCCTGAATTTGTATTTTTGAGATAGTAAAACACTTAAGAGACGGGTATAAAACTCCCTTTTCACAGAAGGGGGTCTTTAAATGAGATCTACTTTGTCTATTTAAAATACCACCCGCTGAAGACATAAATAGCATAAAAAGTGTCTATTCTTTCCTCCAACTCATCACATCCAAGCCCTGTGGCAAAACACACTAAATGATATGCTACATGGACGACTGCAAATGGCACATTCTAAAAAAGAGGAACACTAAAGAGGACTTTTCTAAACCAACTACTCCAAGCACTGCATTCCTGCGATTCTGTGTCGGTCCAGAATAACTCTTGCTGTGGTGCGGTGGACCTCGGGAACATGTATGCTAACTTGCAAACCCCTGTGCACAGACACATAGTGTACACACAAGCAGGAAAAGGCTATATAATATAACCCCACTGGGAGTGAGGAAGCCCAAAATGTCACCACAAGAGCAGTGGAGTCACGGCTCAGAGTTTCAGCAGGCATAATTGTTTTAATTTGTGCATAATTTCAGATTTAGTAATCACATACAATGCACAATACACAATAGACTACTGGGGCTATTTGCGTATTTCTGGGCCAGTTGTTGTCTTTAGATGGAGGGGATAATGGCCCCTGGCATTGCTACAGACCCCTCTGTGGTACTCTGTGGTTATGGCTGCCACCCAACATTGGCTGGAATGACAGAACCTGTCTGCTCCCATTGAGATCACATGGAACTTTAGCCTTTTCTCTAATCTGTGTGAGCATTATAGTTTTATTTTAAAGAATACCTCCAGAGAGGTAGAGAGCGTAGTGGGAGGGATATTTGTGACTTACAAAGTTCGCAATTTGGGCATGTGGTTGAAGCTGGAGACAGGGATGCTGCTGATGTTGTTGTTGTTCAGCGTTCTGTGAAAAGAAAAGAAAAAAAAAAAGAAGAGCGAGAAGTCATACTGTCAGTGCCAGAAAGAAAAAAGTCATTGGAAAATGTTCACTTCAGAAAGTGTTTTGTTGTGCCCATCCGCTTCTATTCCATCTCTTTAAATCCGTCCCCTTCTTTCTTTTCTCGTCTCTCTTTGTGGCCTACTGGGAATATAACACCTCATTCCACACAGATGGGAAGCCCTCGCACCTCCCACGCACACGTACAGTCGTGCATGCAAATATGCACGCATGCATACGAGCACGCGAGCCTGCTCCCAAGCGCTTCTACTTGTACAAGAAACATACAACACACACACACACACACACACATACACACACACACGTATACACATTTCCATCGAACCCTGGGCATCAGCTGCAGCAAGAGAATCGGGTCATTTCAATCAGCCTAATAACCCTTTACCATATTTCAACCTGCTCCCCCTTTTTCACTCAAGCTGTCCTCCCCCATAAAACCTATACATACAGACCCCATCAAAACAACCTCCTATACCCTCTTACACCATTAAGACAACCCCATCACTACATCAATTCATCCATGAAAGCAGCCTTTAATGTCTTTTTTTTGTTTTTTTTGTTGGTGATACTACCTCCTAAACCCTCCACAAAAATCACATCTTTCACCATCAAAATAACACGGCTGTCTAAAGTGCCTTTGTCCCACTGCCTGCACTGTTACTCCACATTGTTTTCAGGTGGAGATCTCTACAAGAGGCCTGTGATTATGATTTTTGACAAGAGATGATTAATTGAACACTTTAAACTGCATAGCACGGTCGGCAATGTGTGCAGGCGGGGAACGCTAACTTGAATAGAATTTGTAAACAAGACGGTAGGAGCGCCCCTCGTCAGATGGCCTGCCCAGGGCTGGATGGTGTGTAGATGATGGAGGTGGAGTAGTGGGTGGGTGGGTGGTGGGGGGGTGTTAATGTGATGGAGGGGAACGCTGCTGTCAACTGTGACTTAATGGAGCTTGGTCTCCATGATGCAGGCCCCCTCAGGAGGCCCACAGGGGGGCATTTTGGTATAATAACCAAGGTCTGCGCGATGTGTATATATTAGTTATGATTAGCAGCAGGGCAAAACAATGTCTTAATTTAAATAAGTGCTTTAATGGAATATTACAAGGTTGGGCTAAATGAACAGCATCACTTCAGATACTTACAGCACTTCCAAGCCTCTCAGCGCTCTGAAGGCGCCGTCCTCGATGCAGCTGATGTGGTTTTTGTCCAGCTGGCTGTAGATCACACACACACGAGAGAGAGAGAGAGAGAGAGAGAGAGAGAGAGAGAGAGAGAGCGGCTTTGTTACACAAGACACATACACAACCTTTCCGTCTCCCTGTAGGGTAGTTGTAATCATTGATACAGTAAGTACTACACTGATGGACTATGGTAAATCGATAGTGGTTTAGTCATCTCAGCTCATGTAACCCCAGGAGTAGCAAAAAGGGACCGGACTGATTGTTTATCTGCATCGATGCACCTCATAAATCTATGTGTCCATGTGCGTGCATACTCTGGTGAAGATGTAAATTTCCGTCCCTATAATTCATCTTTTGGGAGCTACATGTGTGTTCGTCTGCTCGGACTGCCACACGGTCCACTGAACATTCGCACCAGTATGAACACATGTTTTACTCTCACTGCAGGCTATTAACCAGACCAGGTGAAGTGCTAACATGCTGAAATTACATTGGATAAGTTGTGAATGAAGAACATTCCTCTGCTGTTCACACTCAGTAGCTGTCATTTGATTTGCTCTTGATTGACTCTTCATCGAGTTACCATCGCCTATTTTAAGACTGATCAACCAGAACAGCTAGACAATTAATCAGTAATTTAACAGACAATAAATCAGCTACACTTTTCAAATGTGAATATTTTCAGACTGTCTTAGACATCCATGAAATTAAAGTGAATATCTTTGGGTTTGACTGTCAAGAAGATGCACTGTAAAATGTCACTCTGGTACTGTGGTGGTGTGGGGTACGAGGACTGTCTCTACAAGGTGTCCGATCTTGGTACAACCAAAGTGAGAGCCATAGTTGTATTCCCAGTGCATACAGTCAAACCCTATTCTGGTGGGTGTTGGACTCCTCCAAGGTTGCCTCTTGTCTCACATCCTGTTTGGGAGATTCATGGGCAGGATCTCAATAGGTAACTGTGACAAGCATGGTGTCTGGTTTGGGAGCCTTAAAGTTGAGATGGACGGGCAGATTGGAGCAACGTCACCAGTAATGCTGGAATTGCATTGAATGGTCATGGTGAAGACGGACCTGAACCAGAACGCAAAGCTCTTTACTTATCAGTTGGTCTTCATTCCAACCCACGACCAAGATCATGAGCTCTTGGTAGCGACATAAGGAGATGAGCTTGAACACCTGGAGAAAGCTTGGAGTTTAGTCTTTGCTGCTTTGTGTCAAAAGAAACCAGCTGAGGTGGATCAGGCATCTGATTAGGATGCATCCTGGACACCTTCATTTAG
Source organism: Stegastes partitus (assembly GCF_000690725.1). NCBI lineage: Eukaryota > Metazoa > Chordata > Actinopteri > Pomacentridae > Stegastes > Stegastes partitus. Next base: position 543,896 of record NW_007578001.1, on the reverse strand, counting down.
AGGTTTGGCCTCTAAACCCAGGGGTAGACCCAGGGGTAGACCCAGAACTCGATGAAGAGGTTACATATCTTATCTGAGCTGGGAAAGCCTTGAGATCCCCCAGGGGGAACTGGAATATGTCACTGAATATATGGAGGTCTGGAATGCCCTGTTTAGCTGGCTGCCACTGCAACCCGACCCCGGATAAACGGAAGAAAATGGATGGATGGATGTTTTGTCATTTGACCTTCCAAATCATTATTAAATAATGAAGATAAGTATTATTTGCACAGCTAAGCACACCCATCCCTACAGCAGAAGGTGGGGTACTCACAGGTTTTTGATATCTGTAGCTCCTCTGAATGCTTTTCTGGGGATGGACTGGATGAAGTTCTCACTCAGATCCCTGTGGAGATAATAAATAGGCATTAGTTACACACGGCTTATCCTCGAGGTTTGTTTGGTTCAACAGGGTGTTTGTACAATACAATTCTTTTCTGGACGCAATATTAACATGTTTCAACAATTTCCTCCCATAAACCTTTCACTTCCAGCGTTTAAGCATGCTTTTCAACCAGCAGAATTCAGCCTCTATTCAGTGTCACTCCTTCTTTTACCACACTCATTGGTGCAGAACGAAAAGCCGACGGCATTTTTTTTTTTCCTCTTCAATGTGTGCCAACACCCTGAGGTGTGGTACTGCATGGAGAACTCTACTCACAATGAAGTGGTTATTTTTTTGGTGGCTGCATTATTCAGTGTTCACTCATGCTATAATTTGTTCGCTGCGCCTTGACCATGCTCTGGGTTGTGCTCTGGTGTGGGGCACCCAGCTCACTGACCGCACACAGACCAAACAAACAGGCAGCAGGGCAGTGACCGATGAGGTGTCCACGGCGATTCCTGTAGGGTGGATTCATTAGGACGCCGTGGCACAAAGAACATTGTCTTTTCGTATTAGGTTGTGTGTGTGTTCGTCCAGCGCTTAACGATGCGTACAAATTAGGCATTTGAAAAGTGCATGTGTGTGAAAAGTAAGAGAGTGAGAAAGCAGAGGGGAGGGAAGGAGAGTGAGTGAAACACAAGTAGCCATAGTTTTAATTAGCAGAGTCTTTTGTCTGCTGTTTAAATGGCGAGCTAACCTGATTCAGAAAGGCCTTGCCCCTCTTTTACGCACACACCACACAGGGGAATTCTAGGATGCTGCCAGAGAGGCTCCTGGCTTGAAAACACATGCATGGAGGACTCCCACAGCTTGGACAGATGTAAACAAAGCACTTATGATCACCCACGGAGGGTCTAAACACCAGAATCTATAAAACTACACAACACAACTGTTTTGCATGTGATTTTGATGACTTCTACTTATTCAATGTTCATGCACACCACAGCACGCAAACCATTGATGCTCACAACAAGTACCCACACGACTACCCTGTGTGGTAATGTTAAAATGAGTTCCCAGGACTATAACGACACGTCGTCTCACATCGTGTCCCCAATGGGTCATCATTTCCCGAACTTTCCTTGGAATGAATATTGCGCAGAGATTGTTTTGGTGGGACACAAAAGAGGTCAAAGCACACCGCAGCCGCTGTGTTGTGCAATCTATCTAATGAATGGGTGGTTGTGTCTTTATGATACAGCAGAAATTAAAAGAAGCCACTGCAAATACACCACAATTGAAAATGGAATTTGTGCGTTTGATTTCATCGGTTGAAATATCGAGATCAAACCGTGAGCTGGCAGTCTACTTTAACATGTCGGGTCTTGCCCCATGTTTATGGTCTCCCTTCATTAAAAGAGGGGTGTGTATTTAGCATGGTGATGGCACTGAATGGAAATGACCATAAAATTAGCACTTTTATACCTTAGATGAATGCAGTTCAATTATGTTAATTTCATGTTCGGTATGCCTGTTGTTCTAAACACACACAAAAAAACGTAAAGTGCATGTACAGATGTGCAAATGAAACACACACATCGCTGGCTCGTGTTCAAAGAGAGCGTAAATATTCCATCTAGTGGCACATTCTAATTTTATCATGTGAGGTTTGTGAGCTGTATTTCCTCTGCAGATCTGCATAACATCTGCTTTCGCTGAGATATAGGACAGCACAGTTAGCAGGCAATTTAGGCAATTACACAACAATAATCCATCTATTCTGTCAGTCTGCCATAATTTGCAGGATCATATCCCAAACATCAAACCGGCTTCATGTCTTCTAACTAGCAGGCACGGGAGCCAGAACAGTTGTGCTCCCTCCAGCCCCTTTGTTGTTCTCTTGGCAAAACAGACTGAGCGCCGAGTTGAAAGCTGAGTCAGTCTGGCACCCGGGCTATATTGGTGCCTCTTATCAAAGTGGCTCCATGCGAGAGGAATGCTTTTGGTCTACCTTGCCCTGCACTCTACCTAATTACTAATTAGTCCTCTCACCTTCTCCTCACCTTTGTGCAGCAAACACATGAAGATTCTGAAGTGTTATACGGCAGAAACAGTGTTAATGACTTCTCCCCCCGGACATTTGGGAGGATGTCTCTGTGATTTCTCAGCGTGGCTTTGTGCGAGTGTTCACTCCCAGGTTACAATAAGAAATCTTAACAGAATAATGTGCTAGGACAGCATTGTTTGAGTGCCAGAGGCTACAGTAGGTGCAAAGAAAAGAAGAAAGACAGAAAGATAGAGACAGGCATGAGAAGCTGGAATGCAAGACAAGGCAAGAAGGCTCTGATGATATGAATACAATGCGATGTGTGTAAGTAGTAAAACGAAAGCTCTAGGGTGGAATCCGCACACTAAAACCCCCATAATCCTGTTAGCACGCTATAACACGATTGGCTAGAGTGATCTATACACTCCCACTTGTGGTGCTGTTTGATTGGATTAGGTACTAAGGTCGTGGGAGGTCACTTTTAAAATGTAAGTCTGTTTTGGGACAATATGTGGCTAAAAAAAGGCCCATGACAACCTTAAATGATGCTATCTCTCATGCCAGAAAATCTGCCTTTCCCTCATTTACTTATACTGCCTTTCTCCCTCTGCCTGCTTCATTCTCTCCTCTGTCACATCTAACAGAATAATCACAGTGGTCATGGTTTGGAGTCTGCAGTCTTCTGTGTCCCTTAAGGATTTATTGATGGGTTCGACTCCTACGGGAGCCAGAGCAAAATTAAATTTAGCAATGCAACATTTCTGCATTTACACATTCTTAAAACGGCAAACAGGACATTTCTGTGGGAGACCATGCTGTATTTTACATAGTCTGTGGTTGCCCCTTGCTGGTATTTTCTAAGCTCAGCCCCAACTGTGTTGGCTCAGAGATATTTGGCATTTCTGATTAGTTTGGAGGCTGATTTTCAGGGAAGCACTGATCCCTTCAAAAACAGACATGATTATGTGAGAACAGTCACCGCAAATAGGGATACTGGCCACCATGGTCTCCAACGCTAAGTTATGACAGTAAATCTAATGTTACAGCTCTTCAGCAAATACCACAACAGTGTATCACTTGTGCAGCAGCCCAAACATGGTTAGCAACCAAACAGGCATGGTAAGAAATGACAGAGAGACTAAAAAAAAAGACAGAAAGAAAAAAGTTTCCTTCCTTTTTGTTCCATGTTTCTCTGTGATACCAGTCTGCCTTTGAGGGTCTGGCCAGTGCACACTTTTCAAAATGTCAGTCTGTACATTGCATTAGACTTAGCTGACCTCAGGGTCATCAGATTGTGAAGTATTGCAGGAGCAGACAAAGTATCAGACGCAGGAGCAGAGGTCATAACCTTCGCTCCACTTGCACTGCTCTGTTCAGGCTAAAAAAGATTCATGGAAACCATCAGAGCCTTGCAGCGCTCACCACTGCCCAGACTCCTTCCATACACTCATTACAATGCTATGAAGACTATCCCGAGGCAGTGCTGCGGCCTCCAGTCCCAGTCCAGGCCTCCATGCATCTCACAGAGTGCAGTAACGATGTCAGACCTGCAACTTTTTCTCTCCTTATTTCCTGCACACAGCATGCCTACCGCTCTTTTTTCATTACAGGTGTGTGAACCAGTGCCTGAGTGAGTGAAAGTGAGTGTGGCTATGTCAGTGTTCAAACAGCGTAGACCTGGTATAGATTTCCCTTAATGCACTACATACCTTGCGAGTGGGCAGTTAGTTCATTAATGTAGCCTGGCTCTCTTTTGGTGACGTTGCTCACAGTTCATTCCCATTGTTGGCCTAATGATGAGGTAACACACATGTTTTCAGGTGTGTCCTCGCCGTATGAACTACAGCTCCTAATGTGCTGCGGTCAGGCTTTCTTTAAGGTTTCACTTATACAAGACCTCAAACAATGGTATCATTTAATCAGTGTAAAGTGCTCCGACAATAAACTTTGCTACTGATACGCCTGTTTACAAGAATCCCCACAGAGTCTATATCTGGAATAATTAGCAATGTTATCAGACATAGCTTAAGGCGCCTGGTCTGGAGATTAGCCACACACTCAAGGTAATGTCTGGTTCCTGTCTGATTCACATCATTAACCTCTGATCTCTATCTCAGTACACTGCACTAATACTGTACACAACTTCAGCTCTCTTCTATGTGACACAAATACCTTCTGTCGCTGCATAATGTTAATCCCACCGATCAAAAAGGCAGTGTAGAGACATTAGCATTTTGTGCCACTTTTAATACTTTAATCTTTATATCTGACAGCTAAGGGACTTTCAGGGGATGCTGCAACAGCTCAGCCTCCTGAGGGGCAAACAGCCTTCTCTGGTTAAAACCTTCAAGTCTTTTTTATTTAATACACGAACAAAAAAAAAACATCTGCAGGAACACATTTGCACACGTGCATACACGTGAACGCAAACAATTGCCTCTTTCATATCCTAAAGATTTCATAATGTCCTCTTTTGTGCCCCGTGCGGTTGCTACATGGGATCGTAAATCAGTTGGGATGTTCTGATGCTCTGATGTCTTGGTTTTAAAAGTTTCACTGAGGGGAAATAAAGATTTTATTACATATGTGGAAACGTGGACTCTGCAATGCAATGTATCATTTGACTAAACCTCCCACAGCTCTTGTTCACTGTTGCCACTTTTTTCCCTCTTTGTTTGCACTTTTCTGATGAACTAACTGGTTATAGTCATGTACAGACAGGTGACAAATTAAAGGAAAAACTGGCATTCTTGACCCCTGCACTGAGAAGACCCAGTGGTTCTGTTATGCTGTGGGGGGGAATTTTGCTGGCATGGTTCAGGTTTTCTTGTCCCCTTAGAGAGGGGGCTGAGAAAGCTCATAATACCATGTTGTTCTAAATGATCACTTTCATCCTGCAATGAAACATTTCTATCATGATGGGAGTGATCATGATGGGGGTGTGTGTCACTGAATGGTTTGATGAATATAAAATTGATGCGATTAACCAAATCTCAACCCAATTAAACACCTGTGGGACATTCAGGGCTGACGTGTTCGACAGCGATATCCACCGTAATGATAAAAAAGAAAACCACGTAGATAATGGTTTTTGCAAGAATGGCAATTATCCTTCCGGTGGAGTTGCAAAGCCTTTCAATGCCAAAGCAACCTGAACGTGTTCAGGCAGAACGTGGTGACCGAACACCTTGTCAAGATGCTTTATGTTGGTTCTTCCGTTAGTTTGTCACCCATCGATAGCCTTTTTTTTTTTTTTTAAGCTGTTTTTGCACGAGCTGTTCTTGACAAAATAATAAGTAAGTAACAAAATAAGTATCAAAGTAATCTTTAGAATTTTTACACAGTTTTTAAATTAGTTTAGATGATTTTGTTAGCAGCAGTTGTAAATTTTAAAAGTAAAGAAAATTACCTGAAATATTCAAAGACACCCTTTCTACAGTAACACCACCCGAGTTTGCCTCTTGCTACCTCCACAGTCTTTTATCTTATTTTTTATCCCATCATATCTTCAATCCATCTCGCTTCTTCATATTTAGATATCTATACACCGTAAAGTGAAGAAAACATGTAAATCTGCTCTAAAAACGAAGAGAAAAAGTACTTGATCCTACTGAACAGAGGTGCTTCTTTGCTGCCCCGGCGTAAGTGCATCTATTTTAGTGTGTGTGCATCTAAAATAGAGTGTTTGTTTTCTTGATTTCTTGACTAGATTGCATGATAAGAAAATGTTTATCCTTGCCAAATAGTCTTAATTTCATTCTTCTATTTAAAGAGGTACAAAAGACAGAAAGACTGAGGGGGAACGTGTCTGATTACTTACTCATTAAGAGAGTTAATGAGGTGTGTGAGAGCTGTTAAAAGAATGGCAGTGTGCTGCCACTAAATGCTAACTACTTTCTTCCTCCCTGCATGGTAAAAACCCACAAGTAGACACACACATCAGCGACCACATACACTAACTGTGGGCCCTTGGAAAGAAGTCGCTGGACCTGGAAATGTAGCAACAAATGACTCAAGATACAACTGCCAATAAAGGATTTAAAAAAAGAAACCGAACATGCACAAATTGCAAATGTCCACATTTTGTTCGAATCTGTGTCAGAAGCGTAATTCCTAAGCGGATCATTAGTACTTTATAGCACCTACTGTACTCTAAAAAGTTATAGCTTTCATTCAGTTTTTTGGGTGTGTGTCAGTGGAACACACAAACATGTGACCAGCACCAAAGTCTGACTGTTCTCTTGAAATCAGCTCCATGACTTTATAAGCACAGCTGAGGCTCAACACTCATATTTCTTTTACAAAAATTAGGACTTGATGAAATCTTGACGGGGACTAGAGTGTCAAAATATTTGATTTGACTTGAGACTTTAAAATCTGAAAATAAAAATTAAATAAAAAATAAAGAGGACGACAACCAACAGGCGCAGCACGGCCCTGAACCTTGAATATTTAATTAAAAAGATCTAATTAGGTCGCCTCTATGTAGAAAAAAAATATATACTTCACTCAGACAGACTTGAAAGTAAAAAGTTGAGATGTTATTTCATGTCAGCTGGCAGTGCTCTGATACCTGAATACTGTAATTAACTTGAATTTTTCCTATTAACACATGTAATTTCACTAAAGAACACTAGACTCGATTTGGACTCTCTTTCTGTCAATGATGTGACACCAGTACAGAGAAGCAGCTCAGAAACGTACGGCGTTAATGATGGCTCTGTCAGCTTTAGTGATGAAATGGAGCCATTAGCTCTGTCATTGGAGAAGCACCAGCTCATGCAGCACCGAGGGAAAGCGTCAACATACAAAGAAAAAAAGAACAAAAGAGAAAGGCAAGGTGAGAGAGGAAGAGTCGGGAGGCAAAGCCGCGGTTAAGACCGTTTTGATTTGCTTAATATCTTTAGGAGAGCTTGAATCCCCGCTCAGAAAGCGAAAACGCAAAAACAAAAACCAGGCGATGTTGACATGCTTCACTTATGTGCAGACATGTCTTTGGTTGAGTTAAAAGACAACAAAGCCACAGTGTCAGGCAGATGAAAAAAGAGGAAAGGTGTTAAGAGTGGGGGATAACATAAAGAGAACGAGGTGAGAAGGAGTATAGATCGAGGCTGCGGGGCCTTTGGGCACTTGCCAAAACACAGGCATCTCTGTGTGTGTTTTTGTGTGGCCCGGAGAGAGCGGCTGAGTGTTTCTGTGTGCGGCCAAGAGTATCTACGCCTTCCTTCTCACCCTCATACACCCCCTCCTCCCTCCATCCTTCTCTTTCCACACCTTCATATATTGCTTTCTTTCTCGTGCCTCCTAGCCGCGTCTCCCTTCACTTTCTCCCTCCTCAGTGTTTTACGGCAGTCAGTGCAATCTGGACAAGAGAGCCAGACGCCAGCGCCTCTATCATCATCATGATTACCATTATCATCCAGAGGTCAAAACACAGTCTTAAAGTCTAAAATCCTTCATTCATGTTCACACAAATTATCATGCACAGGCGCACGGATATAGCACAAGCAGGCACGCAGAGTGTGTAAGGTGTTTCTCTAGTCCCTTTGTGGTGGAGATGAGGAGAGGAGGAGAGAAAAGCTGGATGGAGCAGTGGGAGGAGGACTGATAAGAGGGGAAGAAGAAGAAGAGGAAGAAGAAGAAGAAGAAGAAGAAGAAGAAGAAGAAGAAGAAGCTGCTTTTATAAAGAGAAGAATAGACAGGCTGCTTTAGGAATAACTCTAAAAACCCAGGAGAGAAAGTCTCCTGCTCTGTCTCTCTTCTTGGACTAAATATAGGCTCTATAAAGAATCATAATGAAAAACAAACACTGTACCAATACAGATTGCAGCATAATTCAATAGCATCTGTTTGCCTTTGTTGTTGTTGTTTTCTTCTGAAAGCTAATGTCAACACAAGTCCAACGAAAAACTAGTACAAACACAACGGAGTAAAAATGATGGAGTAAAGCTGCATGTCATTTCACTAGTCCCTCTCTCCTCTGCCATGTCACTTTCTCTATTTATTTATATGAACTTCAGGAAATAAGTCATTAAGCAGCATTATCTCATTTCCAAACGACCTCATGGACCATCATAGCGGAGCGCTCATTTATTTAACCCTCTCATGTCTCGCGCTTCTACGTGCGCTGAAAGACGAAAAAAGAAAGGGAGGCCATGTGGACGCATCTGGACAGGGTTTGTGATTTATTCTGATGTTGAATAGCATAACACCCTCTGTCTCTGCCTTTCTCTCGCTCTCATAATACACACACATCCGCAAACTGTCTCTTTTCGATGGGACCTAAAGGGGATTTCATGGATGGACTCCACTCTAATCATCTACAGCTCACCCAACCAATGAGAAACACACAGCGCTCCCAGACTGGAACACTCAACAACCACCAAGAGAAAACACAATGTCAGTGGAACTTATCAAGTCCACATGAGGGCTGACAGACACACACACACACACACATATACGCATATCGGGAATCAAGACAGAGCTAGTTTAACTGTTGCCCGCATCTCTTCTTTCACTGTAAATGATTCATGATGTCTGTGTGTATTTGGAGGCTTAAAAGTCCCGTATGAGCGCATGCATTTGGCTCCGCTGCCACCCGTGAAGCGAATGAAAGAGTTAACGCGGCAAAGAAAGACGGGAGAAAATCTATACTTTCTCCCAGCTCTCGATTCACCCTAATTTCCCCCTGCCATTATGTATACTTGAGCTTCTGAGTGTGTCCAAGCCTTTCATTGGCAGTCAAGCTGAGTGATGGAGCAGGGCTGAGCGGCATCGATCATGACAAACGCTTACAGGCGCTATCAACAGACGGCGGGGTGTACGATAGCCCCGCTTTGCAACAGGGCCGCGGCCGAGCCCTGTCCATCCATCATGCTGTCTACCTGCTGGACAATAGTAGAAAAAAAAAAGTGTGAGAAGAACGGGAAGGAATGGAGGGAGGGCGTCTCAACAGGTCCATTATCACTGCCATTACCTAAACCTACATTAGCCCGCGGGCTCACTCCAGGCCAGAAATAATGATCTCCATCTCTGAGAATAGCCTGGAAATCATTTTGTTAGATTGGACTAATGCTTTACACAGAGTCAAGGCGGGAGTAAAAGGGAAGGAGGCAGCCATTTAGAAAGACAACAAAGTCAATCTGGTTGGCCGGTTTCACTCTCTCACACACTCGCGCGCACTGTGTGGTCTTACTAAACTAGTTAAAGATGCCTCTTTGTGAACGCCTGGCTACCTAGAAAGTGGAAAACTGATCCCTTAGATCGGATGACATCTTTTCCTGGAAGCGCTGGTCTGAGGTCAGTGTTATTGAGCCACTGTGATGACAGATCCACCACACCTAACCACAGGCGGCTGATACCAGATCAGAGCACTGTCACCAAGACACACACATTCAGGAGCTATTTCAATCAACACGAAGACCGAACACTTCGAGACACTTAATTGACTCCATGCAAAGAGGCAGAGAGAGGAAAGGCTTTTTGGTAGGAACAGAATAAAAAAACATGACACACAGAGGGTCAGGATTTGATGAATGCTGACCAAAACGAACCCCTGCATAGATCATCTTCTTGTTGCTTGCTCCAAGGAACTTGTGTGCAGCCTTTTCTGACTGAAATCAAGAGTGAAACCTCCCAGTCATTACTTTAAGTGTTCACAGTCGCTGTCACACATGGAAAGTATCAGGAGAGGAGAGGAGAGGAGAGGAGAGGAGAGGAGAGGAGAGGAGAGGACTAGCCAGAGGGAAGGTGAGCAGCGTAGCTACCTTTATATCGTCTCTGTTCTCTGCCCAAATCCCTGTGAAAGCTAAACTTAAAAACAGCCCAAAGGTACATGCCTAGGTACACACAGTCAAGGACACCTCGTCTAAACAGAAGAACTCATTGAAATGAAAATCTACATTATTTCTGTTCAACTTGTATTATTATTGGGTGTGCAATTACTTTGCTAAACTTTTAAGCAGTTTCTCTTGCATTTTTCTGTACACAATATTACATTTTGCAGGTGTGCAGTTATTTAAACATGCAGTAAATGCACATCATGTAGCTGCGTGAACAACAAGGTCGCGCTGCACTGAGTGGGAGTTACTTGTCCCGTAGCACAGAAGAGAGAGAGGCGAGGTGATGGAACAATTAAGACTGCAGACTTATCCCTCCGTTACCTACGCAGCCTCCCGCTCACCGTGATGTATGAGACAGGTGCATTGTGGCTGACGTCAAGTCAACAACTCACCCCTGGGCATATATCACCTTATCTGCAACAGGGCACGCTCGCATGCGCGCAAACACACCCTCCGAGGCACGAGCACGCACACACATACGGTGCATTTCCCTCCTACGCACATGCTATCTTGAGGCCGCAAGACAGCAGCGTAATCAGCAGCAAGTCAGGCCTCTCGTCCTGATAATTCCACAGTCAGTGAGACACAAAGTACACAATACGGGTATAAAGGATTAGCTGAAAACAAGAGCAGCTACTGCACACAGCACTTTGTCACAAACAGAAGGCGGAATTAGAGTAGTGCATCAAGTATACGGCGGTCTTCCCATAAGTTCCTCCAGTATAGGAGGTTATTTATTGCCAAGCGTGAGATTTCACCTGTTGATAGTGCTGCTGCAGCACTGTATGAACATGTCATACATTATCAGGCTACAGCACATCGTGCGTTGAATATATTACCTGTAGTAACTTTACACATTCTTTTATTTACTTTGTGGTAAAGAGGAACAATAGAAGGTTTGCCTTGAGACTACTGGCTTGCAGTCGTCAATGGCAACATAATAACTTTTTCCACTTTCTTTAGGTTTGCGATTAACAACCGTTGTTACTATTGATTGATGTGCAGAACTTCTGGAGTTGTCTTTTAATTTCGTTGTAGCTTGTGTATGATGACAATAAAAGCATCTATTCTATTCTATTCTATTCTATCCTATCTCATAAATTAATCCCCCTACAAAAATTGAGAAAAACTATAACACTTAAGATCACAGCCCACAATGTACCAAGTGCATACCAAAACATACTTGTAGGAAAAGAGGAATCAGAACTGCAACGGCAACACATGGTAACAAGAAGATGGACATATAGCTCCTTTTACAGGTTTGGGATACTTGCTTGGGATAACTACAGGATTTGGAACTGAGAACAGGCCTCGGAGGAACGTCTCAGCTGCTGTTCTCGTCACCAGCAAACTCTACGGCGGATGCTTATTTACGACTGTTTATATGGTAACGCACATGTCAGTCTGCCTGTAATCAGCGGACAAAATTCCAACCTGCAAGATCAGGCCACACGTGTCACTCACTTACATGTTTGTTTCCATATATGATGCGAATTTTGAAATCATTAAGTATTACCGCATGTGATTGTGTTGGACCACCAGTGCGGCCTACAGGAAGATGCACCGCAGTGGTAAACAAGCGTACATTTTTTTGTCTGTGTACAGCTTTTCATCACAGAAATAGAAAACACAAATATAACATGTTCCCACATTTTCTCCGGAATTACAAGTTAAGAACTATGGAGTGGTGACGGTTACAGTCTTTTCCCTCCTAAACCTCACTTCTTGTTTCCTTGTACCCACAAGTATGCGTTGGTATGTACTGTATTAGTACACGGTTAGCACAACTGTACATTTGGAATAATAGCACAGTATGTAATTAATACAATGCTGCAATTTGATGTATTTCAGGAAAAAAGAAATTATTAAGTGTCCAGAACCTATTTAGTTAGAGCAACAGCAAATATTCACATTTTAGAGGCTATAAACAGCAGATATTCAGCTTTTTTCTTTTCTTTTTTTCTTTTTTTTAACAGAAATGACTTTTCTGCTAATATGTCTTTTGTCAACTGACTAATGGTTTCAGCTGTTATTCATTTTATGATGGGAAATAAGGCAACAGAAGTGAATAAAAGTTTTTCAGTGGCCATTACTGTCATTAAAAAGGAGAAGGTAACTTTCTTTTACTTATCTCTCAACAATCTCCATGCAGCATCAGAAACTTGTATAAAAAAAATATAACAAGCAACCCAAACTCACAATGCCGCATCTTGGTAATTGCCATGGCCTTGGTTTGTTAGAATTCTGCAGAGTTTAAACAACTATGGCAAAGCCGACGGTGTAGCTGCGGCAGCTCTGTGTGTTTTTCAGATGGGAACGAGATTAAAAGCAGCTGGAGGCGCGAGCAGATACTGATTCTCCTGACTTAAAATCAGGGAAAACACCACCCAGATCATGTGCAGCGGATGCCCAGAAAACAATATTGCCTGGGTGAGAATGAAAAGAAGTTGCCCAAGAGGTGTTGTTCAGTCTGTGTGGTCAGGCGTGTTCAAGGACTTTGCATCTCCATCTGCTCAACCAGACTGCACTGCTCGTCCCAGACAGCCTGTTACATAAGTAAAGAGGTAAAGGTTAACTACTGGTCAGGCTGCACTGTGTGTTAGAGTGTGTGTGTGTGTGTGTGTGTGCGTGTGGATGGGTTTGAGGGGACAGAACTTCCTTCCTGTGACAAGTGTGTGCACATGTCAGGGGTCAGTAAAGGTATTCTTGAAGCTATGAATAAATAACTGCGGGGTCTCTGAGACTATGGAAATCTTTCATGAATATTGCATGAGGCTGTCAGGAAGGTAAACGTCTATACTCTCCAACCAACAATGCACATATAAATTCAATAAAACTGTGTTTCTAATTCCATCATTTGACTTCGGCTTTAAACGAGCCCAGAACAGAATCATTACCTCAGTTTATACTGCTTTCTATTTTTCCCAGTTTAATGCTGTCTTTCCTTTATTTCTTGTTGTCTCTTAAATGTTGATTAGCTTTGTTTTGTTTCTCATGTTTAAACTTTGACTCCAAAAACTTCTCAGCTCCTCTTCTCATCTGAACATATATGGCACTGCTTCTCAGAGGGGATTTTGTTCAATAAATGTATTTATTTCGATGCCCATTTGAATTTACGCCGACTTTTTAGTGGGTTCATATGGGTTTTGCAAGTACAAATTGAAAAAAGGAGAAAACTGGGACTAAAACTGCAGTGAGAGTGAATCAAAGCCCCTGGGCTTTCATTTTCATTTCTATCACTGTTCTTCATTAACTTCCCTGCATAAAGAAAGTCATTCCACAAGAGCTAACGGCCCAATACTTTTCAGATTCAATTTCGCTCAGGCAGCAACTCAAAACCCACCTCTAGTCAGTGTGTGTGAGCGCTTTTTTTTTTTTTTTTTTGCGTGTGTGCGCAATCCTTGTGTCAGGATGGGCTCTCAGTCCAAACTGAAGGTGCAAGGCCAGAAATTGCAGAGGTGCCGGTTGCTAGGAGACAAAAAGGTACCCAGCTGGAATTGTGACTAAGCCTTGAGGGTAGAGTGTGTGTGTGTGTGTGTGTGTGTGTGTGTGTGTGTGTGTGTGTGTGTGTGTGTGTGTGTGTTTGCAAGCATTTGTATGTGTGTGTTCCGTTTGTGGGAGCACGACTGAGGCTGGCAGAGGAAGGAGAGGACAATGGAGTTGGTCCCAGCTGTGCTGCAGTGGGTGGGAGTCGTCCTGAGAAAAAGAGCTCAACAATGGACAGCAGCGACTGCTCTGGATGTTTACTCTGTCCTCCATGGTGCTCTAGAATACCCTCATCCTCCCACTCTGACAGCCCACATACAGTGCAGGCAAGCGAGTGAGTGAAGCAAACTTTACAACCACCACAAAGTGACAAAGACAACAATTCCAGCTTGTGGATACAAATGATTTACTTTTACCAAAAAGAAGTTTAGACATATTTCACACAGTATTATGGCAGACCTCAGTGCGTGAACAATTTTCATTGGAACTATTTCTTTTGGTGAAAACAGTTCCAATGAAAATTGTTCACAGTCAGGTCTGTGGATTTTCCAGCATAACCGTGACTGAAAAGACACATTGCTCTGATAACTTTCAAAGCTTTGATTTGCACAAATGACATTCCATTCACCTCCTTTTCAATTTGGTTGGCAGCACAAACAAAGCGCATGTGGCTCAATGCCATAAAGAGTGTAAAGTGTAAAAAAAAATTAAAAATTCCCTTTAAGACAAAAACTTTCACCAAGTGTCTGACAGACAGTCAACTGCCTCTTTTGTTCATTTGGTGTGTGATAGTACCCGCCTGCATTCCTTAAAATATTTTAGAAGCGTCACATATGGCCTTGAGGTATGTTCATTAATGAGTGACCAGCCTGGAGCAGCAGATGTGATCTGCAATGCTCAGGAGATAAAGATGAGGCCAGACCATGTTTTGAGGATTAATGAACCCTTGCAGAGGTGCAGCCGTAGGCATGGATTATTACCACGAGGGCCAAACACACACTCAAACACGCAGCCGCGCTCACACACATAAACATATCCTCGAATGAAGGAAGCAGTCTTTCCTTTTCTAACAGAGTCCAAAACAATGGAGACCGGGGCACATCCATCATCATCTACAAACATTAGCATAAAGACTGATTACTCCCCAGGGCTGAGAGTTGTCTGCCGGAGTAATGAATGCATGCCAGTACAGTTAGCATGCTGTCGCTAGCCAGATGAGGCCAATACCTTCAGATAAATTACTGAAACAATGACAGTTATGATGGATAAGTGGGAATACAGGGGCTTTTTGTTCTACATGTGTGAACACTGAATCAAGTCCATTTGCTTAAGATGAACTAACATGCCACTGTGCTTGCTTGTGTAATCTTGTCTCCGGCAGCATGTGTCTTTGTGTGTTCTTGAAAGCAACTTCTGGATCATTTTATTGCCATAAGTTCTGCATGGATGCCGATGCATAGCCCGGGGCTGAGAGCATGCATACTTGTGGCTGTGTGTGTGTCTTTGTGTATGTGCGCTAGAGAGACTGTTAGCCCCCGAGGAGGCTGCGTGTCACAAAGCCAGCCTGGCACTCACTAAAGGACCAACTGCCAGAGCAGGGGGCATGAAATTAAAACTCACCACCCAGGAAAAAGGGAGGAAAAGTCAGAGGGAGGAGGTGGAGGACAAGGAGAGGGGTGGTGGTGGAGGAGAAACAAAGGATAATAAAGATGCAGGGGTTGGGGGCGAAAAGGACACAATAGGCTGGCAATATAAAATCACCCAGGTCAGATAGGAAACAAAAGAAATTTGCAAAAGCAGAATGGAAATGTGCTCTGCATTAATGATGCCTGCTGCAGTTCTTCTATGCCATATCTATGTCACAAGAGAAAAGATCTGAAAAAGAAAGGAAAATCCGGCAACTATGAAAAAAACCACAAGAAAGACCATCAACAGTTTGGAGAAAAAGTGCTGCTGACCCTCAGAACTTCAAGTCATACATCATCATGTGTGTTGACTTGCCTTGTTGCCAGACGTACATTTGGTTTGTGTTTCTTGGGATGGCAATAGATCACCCCACTGGTCTTAGGCCTAATCAACACAGAGGCTGTGCGTAGATCTGGCACCTACAGACATATTCAGACACACACACATATATTAGACGTCTGTGTAGGCGTCCTCTCTACCATTTTCAACTCTGACCTCCAGAAAGAACAGGAGGCCCCGGGAGGCTATGATGGATATGCCAGACACAGGGAGTGCGTGTGTGTAAGTACACATTTGTATCCTTACCTGACAATGCTACATCCTGTAGCTGAACTTTGCTATTTATTTTCTTTGGTGTATTTTACCGCTCTGTGCAAATCGTCTCTCCAACTACCCTGCGCACTGGTACACGGGTGTTTACAGAGAAAATAATACACGCATACATAACCGCTGAAATGCAGACGTGTGCGGCTGGGAACAGGCGAGCGGATGTCCTCGCCCTGCAGTTCCTATCTCACCCTAGTCGCGACCTCTCACCCCAGCTCTGTGAGTCAGGCTGGGAGGGCCCTGAGCGTGACCAATCCATTAGACTCCTCTGACAAGGATGAGGATGACATCTGAACCCCCAGAGGCAAGGGAGGAGGAAGACGACAAACAGGAGGAGGACTACTAAAAAGCTGGGAAAGCATAGGTTGTGAAGGGTAAGGGGAAGATGCCTTCTAAAAGTTGTGCGATCCATCCATCAATCAATCAAAATCTCTACCCCTTCAACCTTGAAAAAGGAATTTACTAGTATTTCTTGAGCAGACCGTATCAGGTTGCAGTGATTTTATTTGCAGAACAAAGTGTGTTAGACAGCATGTAAGCCAGCCAGAGTCAAATAAATTAGCAAAACAAAATGGAAATGAAGTATGGCATTAATTCACAGTAGAAAAAAAGAACAACAAAAACCAGCAGCTTTAATTCTCTGTGGTTATTATGGGAGGAAATAAAACATCAAAGTATTTTCAGCAGTGGTTTTCCTACTAATAAAAAAGTGATACCACTTCCAGCAGTCTTCATTACAAAATTGACTTTGGATTGACTGAACAACTTGACTTGGATTTCATAGGGTTACGGTTATTTTGTTATTCACAGCTAATGTATCCTCACTTTGAAATCTCAGGTGTCTCTGGATGTTGTAGCTCTTGGCGTTTCGGACGTTTGCGTGTATTTTTCAACCACTGAACTGTTCTAAAACATACATATTTGCACTTCTTTCTCTGCAGTTACGCTGTCCGTAACTCTAGGTGTATATTTTTGTATTTAGCTCTACATTTTTTCTCAGTGTTTCCTAAGTGAGTTGTGTATTTTTCTCCAAACACACTGACGCACAAATACAAAGATGCATTCTGCCATAACAAGTCGGATAGGATTTCAAAAGTGACAACAACAGCAGAAATGCCTCGCTTCAAGCTGAAAAGAGAGACCTTGGGAGGAAATAAAGGAAGGAATAGGAGAGGAGTGGGGGGATGTGGGGTGGAGATGGAGAGATGTAGGGAAGGAGGAAGATGGGACTTTAAGGATGAGCGAATGAGAGTGAAAACCCTGTCTGGAATGCCTTTGTCTGCATAGGCTAATATTTGTTCTTGGATTTTGCCTTTTCCCCATCTCTTATTTGCTGTTGACAGAAAGGAATGAAAAGGCAGATAGCCAGCAGGTTACCTAGTAGCAAGACTTTTGTGCTCGTATGCGTGTGTGTGTGCGTGCCTGTGTATTAGTGTGTAGCCAGCAGGTTCCCAAGCAGCAGGTGGTGAGCAGAGACAGAGAGTATCGAGTTTAGGAATCTTGTTTGTGGCTCAAAGGTTGCTGCTGCTCTCCCATTGAACCTGCTAAGAACCACAAACACATGCCAAACATGCACCAAAAAAAAAAAAAAAGCGTGCTTGTTATGTGTGAGGGAGAGATAGAAAAGGATGGAGACATACAAACTTCTTACACATGGTGCCAAGATCCTCTCCACCTCCGTTCCCTCCCCTCACCCCTCTCCTCTCCTCTCCTCTCCCGGGGAGTCAGGGGCTGAGGCAGCCCGGGTGTCTGCCTGAAGGCCGGTCTCACAGCGGGCCAGTCATTGCGGCGGCACTTTGATGTCTTTGTGGCGAGACTCCGTGCCTCATGTCCACGCTCATTAACTTTGTCAATGACAGATCAATGTGAGCTTGCAGAACGCCGAGCTGCCTCGAAATTGCAGCCTATTTACCATTGGGAGTCTGGACCGGCCTTGGCATGGCTCTGAATAAACCCACAATACAGAGAGAGACGAGGAGAACGTTCCCTCATGATAGCACCCATTTAACAAGCGCAGCCCCCTCACTCATGCAAGGAGGATATTGCTCCACTTAACTCTGGCATCCCGGCTTCCTCTGGCTTAGTGCTCACAGACAGCAGTCACATCTCCTTACATCCTGACGGTCCCAGTTTAATGATTAGGAGATTACAGCCCTTGTATGTTTTTGCACCCTTACGTCAGTCAGACAGATGCAGCCGACCAGTGAGCCAAATCCGTGAGAGCAGTTTAGGCTTGTCTATAACAACATGACCCACATTGTCAAGATGTAGCACTTAGCACCTCCAAACCACTTTGTGAATAATACCTCTGTCTTTTGCATCTCGTTTTATCTTCCATCGCCTCTCCTTTACAGCTGATTTTACTGCTTTTCGCTGCGTTTTGATGGCCTTTTAGTTTGAGTGAAGTCAAAGAAATGTCAATGGCAATCTGTCTGGTAGATAAGGTTGGGGCCTTTAAGAGAGTTTCTTTTGTGCTACTGTTGAGTACTGAACAACACCACTTGCTTGGTCTCCTTTGTGGTGCAGGGAATGAAATCCAACAGACATCCGACTGAAAATCAATTCACAAAAACTTGTATCATGTTTGCGTTGATTTAATAAAATGTCGATGTTTCGGTCACGGCTATTGTCAAGAGCCAGTCAATGTCCAGCCTCGTTTGAAATATCTTTTTTTTTTTTACTACCTGACTGTTTTTGATTGATGTGAGTCCTTTTTGGGAAAACCCAAGTTTGCATTACTACTAGGTATGAATATGCACATGTCTCCTGGGTGGGCTTAGTTGTCCTAAAAATGTGTATTTTGTGCTTCTTTGTGGTTTACACATATTTGGATAAACCTGAGGTTGTGGGACCCCATGAAGCATTTGTACTTTAGATTTGGGTTACGTCTTGTAATTTGTAAATATGCTGCTGACTTCAGGTTTCAGGACGATTGAAGATGTTGTATGCCCCGAGGGAATCCTGAGTGTGTGGGACACACCTCCAACACATCTGAGATCCATCATGCAATTATGAGCGGCATTGTAGGCTGTATTTAAGTACTATGCCACTTTATGATTGATAGGCTTTGAAAAAAAAGGTCCCAGTGGCCGGTGAATATTTCGCATCTTAACACAAGAACCCTAAAAAGAACTAAATAGCTATAAAAGTGCAAATTCAGATCAGAAAGCATCAGATCAATATGAAACCTAGACCTGAACTCACTGACACCCACCTACTTTCTACAAAGAATGCATTTCCAGCACCTAACAAAACAACCTTGTTTTGCCTGGATGATGGCATATTTGTAATATGATTGAAGTTGTTATGATAGTTTTGAAACTCAAAACCAAGCATGTAATATTTAAACTAATCCGAAAGCATGAAATTCACCTTAATTTAGGCTAAAGCGTGTAACTGTTACACAAAAGTGACATTGCACTGCACATACACAGCTGCATCTACAAGCTCAACACATACACATGTAATGCCCCCACACATGCATCTACATAAACCTACACGCTTACACAAACACACGAGCGTGTGCGCACACACACACACGCACACACACACACACACACACACACACACACACACAAAGCCTCGTACACACAAACATATGCAGCCAGAGAGATCATCTGTACTCTAAATATTTAAAAAGCCTATTCCTCTGTCTGTAATTAAAACCACTGCAGCATTCCAAGGCTGTATCCCCTACCATCAACCCCTCTCTCCCGCCGCTCTCTCTCCATCTCCTTCTAGTCTGTTGTTCTCTTCTTCCTTCCTCCATTTTGACCTTTGCTTCAGTTGCCTAGAAATGGGATGTTTGAAAATCGTCCAAAAACAATCAAACTGTGGGAATCCTCCATGCAACAACTGCCCTCTCCTTGACACCCCCCTTCTCTCTCCATCAGCACCGCATCTCGTTTACACTCACAGCTCATCTAGGATGGCACTGGTTCATTTACCGTTGGGAGAAAGTAAAAGGTCAGGTTTTGTCTGGAAGGTAGGCAGTCGTCTCCTCTGAGGAGAAGGTTGTCTTGCCTGAGAGAAGTAATGATATGTTAGGACGGCCCGCAGAGCAAACACAGGAACTGTGAGTCAGCGCCACATACTGTTTGGTTTAAAAAACTTGGGGCTTCTGTCGTGCCCGGGCCTGCGAGGATACCAGGGGTAAATCCTCTCCCTGCCCCACCGCTTCCTCCCATTAGAATTTGCCCAAATCCTGCCTTTATCACTGTGTTTGCTCTGTTGAGCTCCCTAATGCTCTCCAGCCTCTCTCACAAGGTAGGTGTTTATATGCATGTGTGTGTGTGTTTGCTTTGGCCTGCACGGTAATGCTTCCTATCCCTTCACCGTCAACATGGATGGAATTCAGAGCGTAATGCGACGAAGGCCTGAGAGTGGGAACACACACTTAGAGGCTCACAGGACAGACATGTTCCTGGAAAGGAGAGCAACAGTATATCTCTCAGCTCTAGTAGTCATAGATGTAGCATGTGTGTGTGTGTGTGTTGTGTGTGTGTGTGTGTGTGTGTGTGTGTGTGTGTGTACAGTATGTGTCTGTGTGGAGTTGTAAACAAGCACTTCTCATGAAGTGGAGATGGTCTAGGGAGAGCTGCTCTCGTTTCAGACATCATTTATTTATTAAACCCCTGTGTGTGACATACACACACACACATGCACATGCAGTGACAGAAATTCGGCAGTTTATTCCATCACGCACCAGCGATCAACCTCATTCCCTCACCCCTGTCTTTCTACCCCTTCCCTCAATCCCTCCCTCTTTGCTTCCTTAAAATCGATGGAGTGTTTTGTCACCCAATGCTGCATTTCGTGCAATATTCATCTGAAGGAAAAAAAAAGCTCATCTCACACTCAATGAATTTTCATAAACTCTGCGCGGCGCTGATTGGTAAATGAAGGGCAACAGGCTTGACACACATGCACGTATGGGTACACACACACCACACACACACACCAACAACCCCATTATCCAAGCTTCGGGCGAGGGCTTTGTTTCGTACCATTGGAATCTGACAGTGATTTATGGAGAAGGGGAGTCACACTACACCCAGATACACACAGCAACACAAAGCAAGGTTACTGGCCCAAACATGGGCACAAAGAAAGGTTACTGCACTACCAACAAAGCCACACTGACAGCAGTGCACGCTGTGGTCCGGGGTCAACACCACATCAATGCAGCCCAACGGATGAATTCAGACGACCCACTAAATGAATGCATTGACCGCTTTCAATAACTTGTTTTGATGAATTCCATGAATATGAATCTCTCTGCACCCTCACTCAATGATTCCTTAATGACTCTTCCGGAAACTGCGTGAGGCTCAAAATAGGCACAACTGACTCTCCCAAACTCACAGTCATTCCAAGTTTACATGCCAGTTTGTGGAGTCATTTTCTGCTGCATTACCACTGTGGTTTTGTCTGAGCATTGAACCCTAAGAGGTCAGACACACCCTGCCTCTCAGCGCAGGTATGCCCTCCACAGTGCCAGGCTTTCTTCTTTTTAACTCTGCACGGACATGTTAGATCCTCTCTATATCTGCTATCAGTTACAGCTCAGGTGAGGAGATCACATTCCCCCCTGACTCATTATGAGTGTTGGGAACACAAGGCAGCGATTTAGCTGGTAATTTGCTACGATTTTAGCTCCATGGTTGGTTTTGGAACACACACATGCAGACGCTGCAGGAGAAAAACAGATTCCCGAGGGAATACTTTTTTTCTGCACAGCAACCACAGATCTTTTCTGCAGCGCGTTGCAAAATCCATTCTGGGTGCTAGTTTGTTGCTACTCACATTCTTGTCGGGACAAAAGAGACAGCTGTGATATACTTAGATTGCAAAAGGAACAGATAAAGGGAGTGGGACAGACAGTCGGAAACAAGAGGGAATGTTTGCCTAACATGTGCGAAAAAAGTTAAAGGAAAACACACACACGTTGATGACTCACAGATGCATAACACTGACAGTGAGTCATCTGCGTTGAAGCCTAATTTGGGGGCAAAGCGCTCGATGATGGTTTTGCTCTGAGGGCTCAGAGAAGCAGAGCATGAAGCAAGAGAACTGGGGTTGCAGCGAATCCTGCAGTCGCACGTAAGCTCTAACGTACAAGCACAAGAAGAGACAGAGAAAAAGAGAGTAAGAGAGGTGAGAATGGGCCTCATTTGAATAAGAGCTCATTTTCTAAAAATGTTCCTCTCCGTTTTGCTCATTTCACCACTCGTGCTCTCTTGATGAGTGCTTAAGCTTCGGCAACAATAGTATACGTTTGGATGTGTGTGTGTGTGTTTAGCGGAGGTTTGTGAAAGCCACTCCAGGGCTCTCCAAGGCCGGCCGGCCGCGGCGAGCTTGACGACTGCGGATTGGAATTCAGGAGGGCGATTGACAAAGAGGCTCTCCCCCTGGTGTGTGTTTTACAGAATGAGAGAAACTGTTTGGATGGAAAAAAAAGATGGGGAGAGAGAGAGAGAGAGAGAGAGAGAGAGAGAGGGAGAGAGGGAGGGAGGGAGAGGGTGACAGATGAAAGAGCGAGCAGGTGTGAGTGCCCCAAACAGTAGTGACAACTCAAAGACAGTGGTCTATTCAGCGCGGCGTAATTGCGGTTGCAGTGGCTGCTTGTTTCTTTAATTTCCTCTTTAGAGCAATACAGCAGCTCTTGTGTTACACATTAATTATGTTTTCGGAGGCCCCCCCCCACCCACCCACCCACCCTCCTGTCTCTCTGCCCCTCCCCCTCCCTGTTGACTGACAGCTCGGCTGCCTCCTGGCCCAGCCTGGCTTGGAGCAGAGGAGTGGGTGATTGAATAGGCTAATAAATAGTGAAGGAGGGGCTGGTCACACCCCACCCTATTGTACCGATGCTGTCACGCCTGACCCTTAACCAAACACACACACATACACACACACATGCACCCACACACACTTTGATGGCTAACAATGTGTGCGCATAACCTCGTCGCGTACTCACACACACACACACACACATACAAACATGCACGCACACACACCTTCACGTCACCTCTGTCAGCCCTGACCCCATACCAAATACCCAGGCTCCCCCCTGTATCCAAGGTGACCAAATGAGGCCCCAGCTATCGCCTAGCAACCGGGGAACAATGAGCTCCAAGGAGACGGAATGGCTTGAGCAAAGGGCAGGCTATTCTCCAGGGATGGAGGGAGGGATGGAGGGATGGGAGCCAAGGTGGGGAGAGGAGGGGACTAGGGGTGATGGGAATGGTGTTAGGACACATCTTTAACCATGTCACAAAGAGGGTGCCTGCCTGGGAAACAAGGCAGTGCTTCTCTAACCCCGCTGGACATCTCCGTTCAGCTCCGCTCCGACTCACACTCACAACTTGAAAAACAAAACAAAACAACAAAGCTGACTTCTATTTTTTTTTCCTCTCCCCCAATATTCTCTCTACATCCGCGCAGAGCATGATGGAAAGCCGGGAGTAAAGCCAGAAAAAGCAGGAGAAAATAAAATATTACATAATCTGCTCTTCCGTTCTCTAAGACATCTGTCAAACACGGAGAACGTCTATTCCGCGCAGACTAACTCAGGAGCGACAGCACTGTGACAACTTCCGTACAGTCAACCCTGGAGACTTTTAACTAATTTGTTTGTCGACACGACATCCCGAAGCTTTGACTTTTCTCACGCTGTGAAACAAACTTTTATCAGTTCTGCATCTCTCTGCCTTTGGAGCAGTGAGGGTGTTAACGCAGATGTATCACCATCTTTCAGCGTTCTATATCCAGCAACACAGGTAGGAAGGTGAATGAGGGTGAAATTGCCGAGGGGCCGAATGCAGCATAACAACGCTCTGCCAATTCAGTCTCCATAGAAACTATTAGGAGCTATACTATAAAAAGACAAAGGAATGAGAGAAATAAAACCCACCCAGATAAGTGGCTCAAGCTGTAATGATTTCACAGAGACATTTATCACATACCAGTGCTTGATTGGGCCAAAGTTTCTGTCAGTAAAGCAACTCCTATAAGAGGTCCATTGCAATTTACAAAGCCAATTAAAATATTTTGTCTTAGCTAACAGGAGAAAGGATGAGAAAGTGATGAGTGAGGTGGAGGTTAGGAAAGAGAGAGGAAATAAAATGGGTAAAATGAGCGTTGAGGAAGTGTGGCGGACTGGTGGTCACCAGTCTGTTAGCTTGTTCATGTGAAAACGCTTTGTTAGACCTCAATGGCCTGCTCTCTTTTACAGCAGCTTTATGAAGTGGAACCTGGGCATATCCCCTCGGCTCCCCACTTTACACAACTGGCACACAAAGATAGTAACTTCCTTTTTATGTTTTTACACAAACTAAACAAATTTGCAACGGTTTTGTGTTTCAAACAATCCTACATTCAATATTGTCCGGTTTGGTCAGTCAAAAGAAATAAATTCTTTGTTATTTTCTGCATAAAATGCAACAGACTAAATACAAATCAATGAATAATAAAAATAGTTGCAACTCTAATATTGCACAAACATAGCAGCCATAATATGATGTGGACAGGAAACTGGCCTAATCTACGAGACAGAAGTAATCCCTCTCTGTGGGACTAATGAAGGTGTCACGGGGAGGAAGCAATAATGGTGTGTGGCTGGGCATTACGGATTAATAGATACACACTCTCACACACATTCACATTCATGTATTGGTTTTGAAGGATTTAACGGGCTGGGAAAGGAGGATTTAAGGAGTGGCCGTGTTGCTTCTGCGCAAAGTAAACTCAAAGAACATCAGACTTTGTTCAACTATTCCTCCATCGCACTTTCTTCTCCCTGAACTTCTTCAGATGGCAAATTTATGAAGTGTTGACACACTCAGAGAGCACGCAGGGAGCAGTAATAGAAAATGAGTTTGTGTGCCTGCCATTGATTTCTGTCCTATACTGTTGTTGTGCATGAAGTATCTGACCTTCTGTGGCCTGTAAATATCAGTAAAGGTCTCTGGGATAACGTATTCGACGGAGGAATGCTATAACTTGCACAGTCCGTAATGATTTGTCGCATTCTAGTGTGTGCCTCTGAGTCTGGCTTTGGACACCCTTGACTTTATGGGAACCGTTTGCATCCCCAAGTCTGGCCTGGGCTGGGGTTGACCCACTACTCTTCTATTCTACGAGCCACAATCCTGTGCTGGTAATATCCACTTCACTAACACCAGCACCAACAACACCCCCTCCAGCCATCGGCTTGATCTCCACATGAAAGGCTCTGCAAGCTCATTACCACAGCCTGGGGCTCATCAGGGCCTCCACTAACCAGGCCTTTTATAAGCCAGAGAAGATGGAGAAATTCAGCCAGGAGGGGGAAAAGTAGAAGAAAGATCTCATATAGGACTTGCCATCCAAGCAGCCAGGTGGTGAAGACACAGATAAGACACGGGGAGGAAATAGCAGAGGGGGAGGAAGGGAAAGTGATAAGGAAGGTAAGGACAAGGTAGATGACAGGGAGGAAGTGAGGTACAGTAAAAGGGGAAAGGGGGATGATGGAGGGAAAACGGGGAAAGCTGACAGAGGGAGGAGGCCTTCTACTGCTATCTCTGTGCAGCGTTTCATCCTCTGTAGGGCCCCAGTGTCACTCAGGCCTCCTCCAGCAGAGTCCAGCTTTGAAGTGATAATGGGGCTTTTGGCTAATGCTCTACTGCAGGTGCCCCTGGCTCCCTCTCCTCCTCTGTCTCCCAGCACGGCCACATAGATGAGAAGAGATGAGAATCCTTTCAAAGTCTACAGATGAGGCCAATCTTTCTTCTCTGCGCCTCTTTTTCTTTCTTTTGCTTTATCTGCCAACCCCACTTACTCTATCCCCACACTATTTATTGCTTCCCAGGCACTGTCTGTCACTTTCAGGTCCTTCTATTGCCCTCTAACTCATTTTACCCTCTTTCCACTCATCTCATGCTTCATCTATTTGCTTGATTGAATTGCAGTACTACACTGGATTGGGGAGGAAGGGATTTTAAACTACCCCTGAAAAAACAATTTGAAGTTCAGGAGGGAATGCAATCAACTCTCCGAGCTGTATAAATAGTTAATCAAATGTAAAAGAGGATATCTATACAATGAAATGATTACAGAGCATGTTTTATATTCTTCTCCTGCCTCGATTTCATTTCTTTCACACCACGCTCTTCTCTTTCACCCTTTCTGCTTTCCAACTGTGTCTTGTATCCCTCTCTCCTTCTCAATCAATACTCGGTGCCTCTCTCCTCCTCTTTGCTCCCTCTGAGGTGTCAGATTGGTGTGACTGCACAACAGGTAAACACACACAGGCCTGGCTGCTTCTCAGATGTAACACTCATTTCTGGAAGCTTTGTTTGGGTGGGGCAGGTGTGTGCATGTGTGTGTACGCTCCTCGTCGAAGCAGCAGGGGAAGGGGAATCGATTCCATCCCCCAGCGATTTCCTGTTAAACTGCACAAAGACTAAGAAGGGAAGACGGCCCCTGCACAGAACATCATACTGTTTTTCAGCAAAGAATATCTCCACAATAGGCATGCACATGCACTCTGGGGCTAATGGGATCACTGCTTCATGCTGCGATACCAGCAGGAGGGTATTGTGAGAAGGAGCCAATATTGGAAACAGATAGGCATTTGTACTGGAATTCACATTTTCCTCTTTGCCAAGCTCACCGACCCCGCACTGCTCAATATGTCTTTTTACCGGATTGTCAGCAGTCGACTTGCCTAAGCAGACAAGTGTCTTTGTTTACCGAGAAAGACGGATAGCTGAGGATGGAGCATGGAGGCGCACAAGGTTCTGGTTGGATTCATAATTTAAAACAGTTGAAAGCGATGCGTGTTTAAACTTTACTTTCCAGGTGTTGCGCATGTTTGTCGTTTTCCACAAGTCACCCTGAGAATGTTTACACGTTCACATAACTCATTACTGCGAATCGCCAAATATGGGTAAACAGGTCAATTTAAGTGTTTACATAACTCAAAGTAACAGTTGTTTGTTTTAAAGTCGACATAATGTCTAACAGGGTGTCTGATGGATTTCGGAGCAGATGGATTTTGTTCGTGATTATTGTTTACTTTCGCTGACGCACTGTGAACAACTGATTTAGAGGTTAATCACGCATTTGTATATATCTTATACACGTAGGAGTGAATTATTTACAAAAACTAGGAAAAATTGGACTCATCTAAATGATTTTTTTGGTCTTGTATAATTTGGAAGATGGCAAGAAATACATTGTGCTACACCTAAAGTGAGAACGGGATACTAAAAAGGTGAGTTAAAGTTAAAAAAAAAAAGAAAACATAGAAGAAACAAAGCAGAAGCCGAAACCGGATCCGCAAAAATTTTTTTGTAGGTTTTTCCTTTGCCAGCACTCAACCAAGCTTCAGGAAAAGTGGCCTAGTAGTTTTTGCATTATCCTGCTGACGGACAAACAGTAATGAAAACATAACATTCTTGGCGGAGGTAATAATCAGACCAAGAACAACAGGGTTCCCATATTTTTAGCGCTTAGACCCTTAAAAAAACATAGGGAGCAGACATTGCCTTCTTGCACATTAGAAAAGACAGAGTCATCAAAGCTGTGATGATATGTGGCAGGAAACACTGTTCACTTTGCTGACTCTTCAAAAGAGTTGCCATAAAAACATACATATGCATTAAAACATAAAATCAGGCTTTTTTTTCAGTTAGGGAGTTGGGTGGCTGTAGATTCTACAGTTTAACAGCACCTAATGTAAGTTAATCATCTATACAGCAGATAAATATGTTTAGTTACTCTTATTTAGTTGTAATTGATTTGCAAAGGATAAGCAGTTTTACAGTTTTATTGTAGTAGGCTTAATACTTACAGTGCCTGTTACTCATTCACGAGAATTTTGTTGCCATCTTTTTTCTTTTTCTATTTGAAGAAGAATTTTTTCATTAAAGAACTGAAAAGAGAAATGTGGGCCGCAGAGTTTTCTCAACGCAAGTGTTAACTATACTTGTCGCTATGACCTCAAGAAATAGCGACACAAACAACTTTTAGGAAAAAACTTCTTGCAGTTGCTGTTGCAACTTTCAATTTTTTTAAAAACCCACTACGCATTCAGTTCACTGTGATGCACACATAAAATCATATCCACGGTAATCTGTGGACGCCAAGAGTAATTTGAGAAATTAACAGTAATCAAGGACTGTTGAAAAAGTCAAAGTAGGGTGCAAAGAACATGAGCAGCAAGTTCATAGTTCAGTTTCCTGCTACCATTTGCTGCGTGGTGTTCTTCTACTCTCTTCACACACATTTCATCTCTCTCTCCTAAAGTCATCTGAAAAACGTCTAAATAAATGTAATCTTTAAAATCAGAGAGATTACCTGGTTAATGTATGAAGCTAACTGTTGATTTTATAGTAAGTGCAATGTAAAAACACACTCCATTGTCAATTTCCAGGTCTGTTGGAGTTTTAAGAAGGACATGAGGTGCTCACGGACACTTCAACAGTAGATACAGAAAGTCAAAAGTTTCCTCACTTAGCCATGCTTAGGCAATCCAGATTTTCTTTGCTGAGATCCAAACCAGCAAACCTGTTGTAACAAGTTTGCTTCTTTTACCATTAGCCTGCACCACATTAACCTCATTAACCTCAAGGTAAACAAAACGTAATTTTTATGCAGTGAAACACTCAGCGGCAGCTCTATATCCTGCGGAGTCTCAAGAACAAAAGGCCTGGAGGTGTGCTCAGTAGAAAACC
Source organism: Stegastes partitus (assembly GCF_000690725.1). Taxonomy (NCBI): domain Eukaryota; kingdom Metazoa; phylum Chordata; class Actinopteri; family Pomacentridae; genus Stegastes; species Stegastes partitus. The sequence goes on along the minus strand of NW_007578001.1, from coordinate 515,150 downwards.
CTCAGAATGGACCTGTTCACCACAGACAGAGAGGAGACAGAGCCCAGAGTTCACACACATGCACAAACACACAGAAATATAGCCACGGGGAAGAGGAAGGAGTTCAACCGAGTCTCTCCTTCCAGAGGATAAAGGGATGCATCCAAAGCCTATAATTACATATACACACACAACTAAAAATCCAAAAATCTCTTTCCATCCATTACACCACACTTTTCCCAAGCAATTGGATCGGTTTTCGTTCAGAAAATATGAGACTCTTTTTGAACTATTTCACCTCCCAACTCTTTCTCTGTGTGTCTTCCGCTTGCTCTGAAAAGGTAAACAGCCCGAGTCTGAAACCCACAGAGCATTGGTTGCTACAGCAGCAAATCAGCAGGAGGTGGGCAAAGTATGTGTGTGCAGTGGCATTTGTGCGATTGCGTGTGTGTGTGTGTGTGTGTGTGTGTGAAGGCATAATTTGCCCTACAGTTTGTTTGTTTGTTCTTTTTTAAATCTCAGAATCAGAGACAGAGCCCGAGGCCACAGGATAGGGCTGGAACAATCATTTACTGTACGCGTGTGGGTTTGCTGTGAGCATGTGTGCCGAGCAACACATGCGCATGTGTGCAGTTCCGTGCTTCTTCCTGCTTTGCAGGATGTTAGGCAGGGTTTCGAACCACCCTATCCCCTCCCCACCCATGGGATGAGAGGCTGTTTGGGTCTGCTTGGGTTACTTCCAACACTGAGCTCCAGAGTCTCAAGTCCAGACCCTAACAGCTCATAACTAGAGATTACACACAAATACTGTAGTCTTGCTGCTAAGCACCTCACACACGACACTTCCACATGATGATCCAGAGCAGATAGTGTTGATCGAAACCCCAGGTCTTGAACTGAACTGTAACGAGATGGACAGATGCACTGACCGAGGAAACACCCATTGCAAGGAGATTGCACTCTATTACGACGGTGATGAATGAGCTGGGTTTCTCATTCTGATGGCTACACTCATAGCCTACTTCATGCTGCTTGACTGTGCAGACCCATTATGTATACACATGACCACGAAGCATGTGTTCATACACACACAAGCAGGACAAACCAACTAGCACTACATTGGTTGTTATTCCTGGAACGGGACTGCAGCATTCCTCAAACCCCTGCTTTGAGATTCCAAGGAGTAAGTGTATGTGTGTGTGTCTGTGTGAGGACATGAGGGTAGCCTTTTCTGCCATGTGTGTCAGTTCCAATCTGGACCAGGCAAAGGCAGCCGTCACAGAGGCAAACTGTCGGCAGCGGCACACAGAGCAGGAGGAGGAGGAGGAGGAGGAGGCCTCCTTCAGCAGCCTCCGCAAGTGAAATCCCTGTGTGTGTATACTCATGACGGATCTAGACCACACTGTGATGTCTTATTCATGCCGTATCAATTCATAATGACCAGGCCAGTCCCCAACGTGAAGACGCACACACAGGAACGCACACAGGAACGTGCACGTGTGTGATTGGGACGGTCATCGCAGAGGAACTTGTGTGTGTGCGCATGTTTGCTTGTAGGAATATTTAGAGCATCAGAGATGGTATGGGTGTGTATGTAGAGCAGCCTGTACCAGACGCCGGACACGCACACACACACACACACACAGACCGCTGATGTCCCAGTGCTTTAGTGTGAATATTTAACAAGCCTCAATCCATCTGTTCAATTATTCATGAGGAAGGACACAGAATCGTTAGTAAATATAAACACTGCTGTTTTCTCCCCTGCTTTGGCTGCATCTTTGCTCCGTCTTTTGCACCTCCGACCATCTCCCTCCGTCCTCTTTAACTTTGTTCCTCGTCTGCCTGCCTCCTCGTCCTCTTTTCCTTTTTCTTTTCGCTCTCCCTTGTGCTGCGGTTGTGAGTATTTCAGATGGCAGAGTGGTTTTTAAATTACCCCCTTTTGGCTTCCGCTCTCCTCACATGGTTTGGTCTGCATTTCTCTCTCACACACGGTCCGACTCGTAAAGAAAACAGTGACAAGCCATAAAAGCCACTTTTACCAGCTGACAAGGACAGGGGCAGGAAGAGGGGCAGGGGCAAGGAGTTAAAGCCTGCCTGGTTGGTATTTTTTGGTTGGCTGTTGGGTCAGGTATTTCAAACTCTTACAAAAACTAAACTTTATGCTTTTATTTTAAAAGTTACAACTTAAATTAGTTCACTAAAATACATATTGTTTCACTTAACTCAAACAGTGCACAGCAACGCAAACAGTTTTGATGTGTTTGTCTCAGTTCTCCCAGGAACAATGGGAATAAATGTATTTTTTGATGGCAGCAATAAAAAAACAGAACTTTAGAATTCAGCAAATGCAGCTCTTTACCAAAACATTGTCCCTGTTGCTCTGGATAATCCATCAAAGTGGACAACTTGAAGTCCGAACAAGATATACAACTGTTCCATTTTCAGCACTGCAAGCACCACAAATCTCGGAAATTGACATTTCAAAACTTGAGTCAACGAAACCAAAATGATCTGGTGGTGAGCTAAAACACATAATGATTCTGGGTGAACTGACTCTTTTTGTGCATGCAGGTATTTTGATGTCTGAAGTTAGCTTAACTCTGTCAGTGTTTACTTAGTGTCAGACAAACCACAGTCAAGAAATCAGGATGTCTGCCATTGATGGCACAGAAACCTCCTGATGAAGATGGGTTGCCATGGGGACTGCTGCCAAGCGGGGGCCCAAACAGTCCTCTAAGGGAGAGGGAGAGACCTAGCACATTGAGGCAGGTCATTCATCAGCAGAGACAAAGAGAAGGAAACGACAAGACCAGCTTGGAGCATTAACAGCCTGCCAGATGCACACACACACATGCATGCGCAGTTGCACACACAGCGCAGTATTATACAAACACTTAAAAACAGTCACGAGGAGAAGAAAAAAACACATTCACGCCAGTCTTTCATGCAGTCATACACAAAAAGTCAGAAGTCAAAAGAGTTAATTTGCTTGCTTTGTGGCACAAAAAGTCTTGGAACACGAGAGTGGGTTTACAAGCCAATCAATCTGAAGCAAATGAAAAGGGAAAATACTGTATATTCAGTGGCAACAAAGTCAAAAACAAGTGGGAATACTGTGACAGAGAGATGATTTATAGGTTTAATGATAGTGCACATTATTTATTCTAGACCTCCTTCCCCCATACAATTCTTTCTTCTCACACTGAGCTACCGTTCCCTAAGCATCAAGCGATCAACAAACAGAAAACACAGCATCCCTCCAACACAAACACAGAGGAGGCAGCTCTGCATCAACACATAGTTGAAGCGGCTCTTTTATCTACAGTCAAAGCCATAGAAAGAACGTAATCCCTTGTGTGTGCATGCCATCCACACATTAGCACACAGAGATGTAATTATAGTGTTATTCTGTGTGTGTGCTTGTGTCTAATTAGTGTTATTTACATTTTCCCTCTTTTTTTCTCTCTCTCTCGTGCGTGTGCGCATACGCCCGTGTGTCCCAGCCAGCATTTCAGCGTGTGTGTTTAGGGTTTGTGTACATCGGGATACCCGTTGCCAGGCATTAACATGAAAATGAAAGATAGGAAAAAGGATCTTAGACAAGGATGAGACACACCTCCTCTCCAATCCTTTGCCAGGGTTTCCTCGGCTCCCCTGTAGTGCAGGTACTACCACACCCTTCAATCCTCCCTCCTCCTCCCTAATACCTCCCGGGGAGATAGACAAGGGAAAACCTTTGCTTACCATCCCCTCACAGCAACACGTAATACAGCACGTTGGCCATTAATGGAAGCAACACCCCTTCAAACAAACCCGTGTTGGTGCTGGTATTTGTTTGTGGCAGCAAGGAGCAACATGGTAATCAAAAACCGCAAAATACCCCTTTGCCTCCTCCTCGTCGAACCCCCCATCCTGAGTCCAAACCAGATGCTATTCCCCGGGGCCAGCTATCAGCCTAAGTGCACTGCACTCCTCCAACTCTGCTCACCTATGCCTCTTTTTTTCCTCCATCCCGCAGTCCTTCCTTCCTCCCGCTCTCCCACTGCGAAAAGACACTAATTACAAACATGGATGAGTAGATTACAGATCTGAAGTGCAGTGGAAGTGGGATGAGGAGAAGTCGAGGGTGGTGGGATGGGGGCAACAGGTCGTTAACAGTGATGAATGCAACTCTATTTTCACTGTTATTGTTCACCGGTGTTCAGCGCTGCGCCTCTCACCTCTGCGCCGCTGTTCCCGTGCCTTGTTGTTGGTGCCATCCATCACAGGCAGCTTTAACTAACTCTAACTATCTCTAATCATCTCTAATCAATTCCAATTATCTTTGCTGTGCCCCTCATGCATCAGTGTCTCTGGTATCTCTCAGGCATGGGAAGAGACACAGCGGGGGTGTAGATAAAGAGGTAGGCTCTCAAAACTCAAAGCAAAAACACATAGCTCTGTGAAATATACTTGTGCAACCTACATTTTCAAGACATTTTCAGCCTCCTAAGTTTTCAGCCTCAGCAGCATTGTTGCAAAAAATAAAAAGCACAAATGAATAAATATGAATAAGTTGTTTTTTTCTTTGTCGGTTTAAGGAGCCCTTTTTCAAAATCAGTGTTCTAGCAAGAACACTTCCCTTTGTAGTGAAAACTCATTACACTGTTAGCTTAATGACTGCATGGGATCAAGTGTTTAAAAACTCCCCACAAAACAACACTCCACTGCTCATTTAACCAACAGCCTTTTATTAACCCGGTAGCTTTTCCTCTAAAGTTTAATGAGAGCAACGATCTCATCTGCCATCCCTCGCTCCCTCCATCCCCTTTGCCCTTCTCTCTGTTTGTCCTCTCAGCAGGATGTCTACGAAAAATAGCCACTTTGTTATCCAAGTTTCCCTGAAACCCTCACTTCAGAATGAGCAAAAAAAAGAGAAAGAAAAAAAAAAAGAGGGGAGTAGAAGACACAGACAGAAAGAGTGTAAAAGTACAGAAAAGGGTAAAGGGAGCAATTAATCCTGTTTCCAGGAGAAGAGAAACCATCTGGGTTAGTGCTCCACCTGAGGGCAGCGGGCTTTCACATTAACCTCTCTTGTTGGGATCATAAAGGCAGACCCTAACAAGCCCCAGTGAGCTCTTTGAGCAAGTGCAAAGACACACACACACAAATACATGTGCAACCGTAGACTCTGTTTCTCTGTCTGTCTGTCGCTCTCTGTCGTCCTCAGACACACACACGCATTAATGCACACATGAAATAGCGGCGAAAGTCTTCCTCTGGGAGATGAAGACCTTTTAAGTCCATTAAAAGCTGCTGGCGGGAGCAAGACGAGGCTGTAACTTAACCGCATCAGACTGCAACCAGAACCCATGGTGTGGCCCAGACACACCACTTAGGAGTTCAGAAACACCTTAGGAAAAAACTTTGTCTTCTACTGCTGTCCCTGATCCCACGCTACTAGTCCAAATATTTAACAAGCACTAGAAGCCTTTCACATTGGAGTATCTGTCAATCAGCCACAGGCACCATGAAGATTACATTATTATCGATTCCATGCCTGTGGATTCAACATTTGTTTTAACTGTTAAAAAATGTATAGCACTTCCACACCTGAAAAGCTTCAAGGTCCATTATGGCTCTCTTTTATCCAGCCAAGGATAAAGAACAAATGAGTGTATACACAGACACATAGCGAATCGATTAAGAAATGTTAAACAAAGTCTCATTCTCCAGAACGTGGCAGAAAAGCCAGCGCTAGGTTTAGAATAATGACCATGAAGCTAGATTGGATGAAACAGGGGAGCTGTGTTAGCGCAATCCTCTGGCTGTTGGCAGAGCCCGCTGCTCCAGATGGACTAATCACGCTTGTTCAAGGCCATCCGCTGGTCTGGAAGGCCTCGGTCTGCTCTGTCTCTGTTCCAGCTAGAAAGACAACTCAGTGCTGCTCAGTGTTTGCAAGCCACAAAAAGGCCGACCTTGCCCCAAAGGATGAGGCTTTGCCCTAAAGCCCTGTAGGCGGACTGTGGCATAATGATAGGTGATGTGGGGAGATAGTTGCAAGGAAGTGACAGATAGATTCAAGATGGTGTTAAACATCAAACGCAAGATAAACAGATGGAGGGCTGAGGCTGGGATCATGGGTTAGTGGTACCACTATGCGAATAGAAGGGAGGGAAATGATTTTTCCATGTCCCACTGTTTCATTATTCCCAGATGCTCCAGGTAATCTGAACTGAAATAATGGAAGTTGGAATGATCAGCTAGCAACAGGGACACTGATTATTCTAAAGAATGTAAAAAAAAAAAAAAAAAGTGCCTTGTTACAGATGGGAATAAAAGTTTAGCATTACTGTGGGATTGTCTCACTGCATGGGGTGTATGATGGAAGGAAGGATGTGTGGGTGTGTGACAGTATGGGATTGGTCTTAACAAGAACGAAACAAAAACGGCAATGACACATTTCATTCATATGATGAAGGTGGAGTCTACTGGCAGAGAGAGCTTTGGGGACTCGACATAAAAAAGACCTCATTAGGTAACGCAGACATCCTTATACCTGGAACTGAGTTCAAAGTATAATGTGTCCCTGAGCTCAATTCCCAATGTCACATCAACTCCCTGTCACCAGTGGATTCTCCTGCAGAGAGATTAAGACAGAGAAACTGCAGACGACTTGGCATGAAGGCCCAACGACGTGCAAAGAACTCAGATTTCCACTCGTCCAGTTCATTTTGTCTTACATACAAGGAGTCTTGACACACACTAATAACTCTGAATGTATGAATGAGTCCCGATGTCCATTCCAGCAAGTGCAATTGAATCCTGATTGTTCTTTAATTGTGTTTAGACCAAATGAAACCAATGCGGACATTCATCACAAGTACATCTCTGAGCAACACTGGCGGCTTGCATAATAAAGAAAAGACAAAGAGGAATGGAGTGTGTGCTGACAGAGACAAAAAAGTAATTGAAATAAAAAAAAGCGAATGTACTTACAGTCGAGACAAGCCAGGGTTCTTCTGAAACAGCAACTCAGGAAGCTGCTGTAGTTGATTACGGTTCAGCCGCCTGCGGCAGGGAAAACGTATGATCAACCAGTGAGTTTGTGTGTGCGTGTGTGTGTCTATGCATATGTGTCCTTGAGTGTGTAGGCTGTGAATAATTTCTTCTAGCTGCCGTAGAATCAGCTTAGCCACAGGCTATTGTGTTTCAGTGTGCTCTGGATGTCACATAAATATCCAACTGAAAGTTCAGGGGAATTAAACTGTTACTCAGAGACAGTGTCGTAAATTATCTCTGCACAGTTAAATTACAATGCTGTGCCTTGTGGAATTCAGTGTTCTGCTGACTTTCCCAGAACAACAGAAAAGCAACATTCCCATTTAAACAATTGAATTACATCCACCAGTTATATGAACATGAATGCATTTTATCTGGGGGTGAACTATCAAAACAAGATGTTTCTAAATAAAATTAAGAGAAATGGATGAGACCATTCTAGCCCAAGGAAGCACCGACAGGAATGGTTGGTTGGCAACAGACTCCATGTCAAACAACTAACATCCAAGACTGGCAGGCTTTATGCAAATACAACAATTAAGTCAATGAGGAACAGACTGTTGCTAATCTGTTGGAAACCACAACTCTCTCCTTTCTGAATGGCCCATTGGAGGCACATAGGAGTGAATGCTGTGGCTGTGGCAAAGAGAGGCTGCAAATCTGAAAGGCAGGCCGCTGCCCTGCCTTCAGACACATTCAGACAGATGTTGGGACTTGTGCCACTCACTGTATACACTGAGAAGAGTGCTTGGCCAGCCAAGGTGGAGATTTAGTGCATAATGGACATTAATGGTCTGCTGCTGTTGCTCCGTTCACACTGAACTGTACCTGCTGGTGGGTTAGTGGCTTTTAAACATTAGAGAAATGAGCCACTTAATTTCCACATTGGTCTGGCACATGGAAATGTCTAGCCAATGTTTGGGATCAGTTGAATATGGAGTAGGAGGGAAGGCGAGCTGCGCACGGCCTCGAGTTTGGTAATGTAGATTGTTAATGTGGGTTTCAGATCGGGGGGAAAGTCTTTTAGAAGTTAACCGCCGTGTCTGCATGACAGCGTGTGTCCATAAAGTCATCTGCTGTGCAGGTTTCCATGTGGGTAACACTATTGATTTACTAATGAGCTGGTTGAGGTGTGGTTGATTGTGTTTGTCTGTGTGTTTTCCCAGCCAGTTTACAAGCTGTTGGGGGAGTCCTGGTGCTGTCCAGATGAGCCAAGGTCTGCGGTGGGGGAGGCCTTTTAAGCCCACATATCCCACTGAGGGCATTCCTGTCAGGCAAAGCTAATAAAAGTACTCCCAGCCCACACTGTACCCTCTCAGCACCATCCAACCACAATGGAATGACAGGGAAGTGCCTCACACTTGACCCACCATTTACAATTGGTTCCTCCTGTTAGTCTCATTACCTTCAACTAATACAAGCACTGAAAACAAATCAGTGGAAGGGTGGGATTTTCATTTTGGGTTCAAGTTTAGAGAAGAAATAAAAAATGTGTTCAGCCTATCTACACACACAGCCCTGGGTGGTACTTACAGTCTCTCCAGCTCCTTCATGTCATCAAAAGCCCCACGCTCGATCACAGTAATCTGATTCTCCATCAGCTGCCTGCAGGAAAGGACAGAAGGAAAAACTATGTGACTTTGACTTTCGTACGAGTTTGTAGACGGTCACTCTGACTTTAATAAAGTATAGGGGGCTTTGGGGTTTGGGTGGCGAGACTTCTCACAGTATGTATATTAAAGTCGGGTGCGGTATATTCAACACTTCCCTCGCACACACACACACACACACAAACACACACACACACACACACACACACACACACTGAGGGCAGTGGCGTGGACTGAGGGCACAGTGTGGAATCTTGGCAAAGGAAGCAGGGGTAGCAGCCAGGAAAGTTTCCAAGGTGGCTCAGAAAGTGTGGGTCTGGGCTCTAGTGTGGTCCACTGGGTGTAGCAGCTGGGTGGAGACGAGACGAAAAGTAGGCAGGGGGTCAGAAAAGGCTGAGGTGGGCTCCAAGGTTTTTACAACTGGCACTATCAAGGGAAAGTGGGATGTGTGTGTGTGTGGGAATGCTGGACAGCATAGTTGGAGAGTATCAGAGTTTCAGGCACTACATCAAGGCTACTAGTCGTACACAAACAAACATGGATGCACACAAACACAGAATGCACGCGCACAAGCAGGAACACATCCTTTCCTCACCTACACTGCCAAAGCTAACGCACAAAAAAAGAGGCTTGGATGGTTTTGGAAGTGTTACAATAACACAAAGTCAGGAAGGAGAGAAAAGTGTCCAGCAGCTTTAGAAGCAACAAGCACTTTCCTTCATTACGTATACAACTGTTCTGTGTTGAAGGCAACCTCTCATGTCTCCTGTGAGGCCGAGGCGCGCTGCAACTCAGCAGTCTGGGCTTCCTCCCCATCGAATATAAATGCTAATCACTTTTCACACTCCATAAACATGGAGAGAAAAGTGCAATTCACCTCAGATCTCTTTCTCATGAATTTAGATGGAAGCGAAAAAAATTGTGATGAGCACTTTTGAATTGAGAAAAACTTTTTTTTTTTTTTTCAGACTTCCTGAGGGCATGTAGCTTTCAATTTCTCTGATCTTTTTCTATCTACTTTTCTCCCGATTGTTCATTTCTTTGTTTTGTTTCATCCTCACAGAGACACACATTGCTGATTTAGAACAGGCAATGACCCAGGGCCAAATGAATGGAGGTAAATCAGCTGTGTTGATTTTAGACTGACAGAATAGATGGCAGCTGACTGTAAAGATAAACCTCTGTTCCTGTTTTTTTTTTTCCTTCTGAGGGTTGCCCAGGGGTCAGCGGTATCAGAGGTCAACCCACTGCTGGTCTTAATGCTGTTGCCACACAGAAGCAACACACACAGATGGAGTTTTTTTTTTTATGGTTGCACACAGACATGTCATGAACCTACACCACATTAATCATGCATTATGTGTATTAGTTGGCAGACATGTCAGAATGTGAGCAGTGTGTGCATGTGTGTGATACATGTATGAACAGTGGTGGCAGTGTCAGAGAATCAGGGGTTCACAGCAAAGGGAAGTTCTGTCCTTAGTACCCTTGCAAGGAGTTGTTTCCTTCTTACTTGCTTGCAACAAGCTGGTGACATGAAGGCATTTAACCTCAGCATGGGGGTAGAACGTGGAGCAGAGGAGGAGGCATGCACAGGGAGACGAGAGGGGACAAGGAGCGGTGAGACCTGGCGAGCTGAGGCTGGGAGAAGAAGGGCAGGAACAGGGGGATGGGCGAGTAACGATGAGGCTTGAAAATAGTAAGGCTTTGCTGGATAGTAGGAATTATGCTCAGCTAGTGTTACATTTAAAACATGTTCGGGTCTACGCAGCTTCCCCTCCGGCAGCGGTTTTAACACCTATGGCACCGCGCGCACACATGTACACATATAGACACTTTTACAACTACTTTATTACCTGAAGTCACAAGTGCTGTTTAATTTCACCGGAGAGGGAGCCAATGACTTCACCTGAATGTGTTAACTGTGTTGAGGGCCTATTTAGGACTGGCGCTTGTGTGCACATTACATGTTGATGTGAGGGAACAGAGGGCAAGTGAGTGTGTGTGTGTCTAAGGGACAATAAGTGCAACTACAGCGGGCAGAATACGGTGAGAGAGAAGTCCATTACATCACTAGCTGCAGTCACTCAGTAGCTTAATGTACTTTGGAGTAGGACTCTTGACGAATGCATCGCACTTCAGTGGGTTTATGCTAATTTCAGCAGCAAGTCTGTATAACTGCAAGCTGCAAGGCTTAGATACAACTCAGGTATGCATGAATAGATAAAGTCAGACGCCGACATGCTCCACAGATACACATACAAACATCTCATCATCACACATGAACATGAAGGAAAGTACTTACAGAACTCGGAGGTACTTCAGTCCAGCAAAGTCACTCTTGGTGATGCGTGTGAGGTTATTCCCATTCAGCTCCCTGCAAAGAGAGACACGCAAACATAAATTAATAATTAATCTTTATTCTCCCTGTGGACCTGTTCAGCTTGATGACTAAAGGAGCAGACAGCAGCACAGAGGCATATTTGTCTACTGATACCTGAGTCAAAATCTTACCTAGAGCTTTGCAACACACACAACTACCACACTTCAGACACACTCACACATTAGCTTTTTTACTAAAGAATATTCTGGTTTAATATATGCTGAGGATGTCTTTAAATGCTGGTGGTTTTATGAAATGCAAATTGCTGTGATGTTAAGTGTTACATATATTGCTGGGCAGAATCAGGAGGGTTGTGCAAAAGGGGAAGTTCACGCTCGGTTCCAACTCCGCTGGGAGATATTAAGAAGCCCCATTAAAATGGAAGCCACATTTGAGCTGGCTGTTTGTCTTTCTTTTTCCAGCCCTCTCCCACCAACACACAAACCTCCCCCCGGTCTCTGTCTGCCATGTCCTACAATTGGTGGGATTAGCAGGAGCTAGCAGAGGGGATTTGGGTAGGGCCACAAGGCCAGAAAGCTAAGTGCTGTGGATATAATGGGAGCAGCCTCCCTGCTGAGAGCTGGCCATCGCTGCAAAAGCAGGGAGAGACAAATTAATTGAAAAAGAAAGGTTAAATTCAAAGTCTTTCCAAAAATGTGTTTACTTGATAACTCCAATTGTAGCATGCTGAACTTTACTGTGACTGGATTCAGTTATTCCTGCCGATATAAGAACAGTTTGTTTTGTCTTTTGCGGCTGCAGAAGACTGAAGAAGATTCATATTTAACTTCAGTAGCAGATTGTATTCTCATGACAGCGGGAAAACAAAACAGGCAAAGCACGCAAATCCTACAAGCCTCCCGGGTGGTGAGAGAAATCAAAATATGTAGAGTTTCTCTCCTCTAATGCACTTTCTAAACATTATGTATCCACCCTACCCTGACCCCCCTGCCCCCCCAACCCCAGCCTCCCCAAGCAAAACCAAAAAACTGGTTCCAAATCTACACTCAAAGCACTGGTCTCTCTCCCTCAGTCACTCTCTCGCTCACTCGTCTAATGACCACTCGAGGGACTGTAGCGCTATGCAGTACGAGAGAGAATGGTCATTATAGACAGATGGTGAGTGTGTGTGCATGCATGCATGTGTGTGTGTACGCAGGTGCATCGACAGGCCAAGCGACAGGGCCACGGGAAAATAAATAATGGACTGGGCTTCATTAGCCTGGGCTCCGATACACACACATGTGGTGCTCATTACAGGTGCTTACGCAGATACACACACATACACACACACACACTTCTGGATTCCCAATGTCTCATCTTCAGGGTGGTCAACGCTGACGACACCCCGAGGACACGAAAAAGGAAAAAGATAGAAAACAAGTAAAGGGTGGCAGGAGGAAAATGTGGAAAAATAACTCACACATTAACAACTGAAAACACAAGTTTGTTCTCCAGCAATGTGTTTTTTGTTCAGTCCAGTAGTAACAGCCATAGTTTCTGCATGTACTCCACAGCTGACTTATCAAAGCTGTTATGCAACAACATCTCAACATGATGTATTGGTTCATCTCACGTGACTGAACTAAATTAACTGTTCCGGGAAGCATCTTCAAATGATGCTGCATTATCTTCTTATTGCCTGCACCTGTTCAGCATATGTGACATTTAGGCAATGCTCAAATGCCACCAGGAGCCTATGATGTTTCAACTAGCCGAGTTTATGACATATTCTGACCTTTCCCACTGGCATTTTGAAACATGCACCATGCAAACACCATGCAAAGTTTTGCAAAGTCTTTGAAACTGTTCAGGTAATTATGTTCCCACTGTAGCTCATCTTCCTCAAGATTGATGACTTGTGCAAACAGCACCGACACGACCTTCTACAGTTTAATGTTATACTGAGCATGTTTTTGAGATTCACTGTCCCAAGCATTTTGCATAAAAAGGAAACTGTTCCTAATAAAATAGACCCTGAGGTTTATGATTAGAGCATATAACTCATATATAGTGTTACAGCTTTGTTTGGCTGATCTGATGATGAAGTAGTTTTCAGTCTCTGGGGAAACTTCTCAGTCTGTGAAGGTGTCCTGTTGTTCTAGGTGGTGGAAAGTGACTGCAATTCACATCAGTTTTGACTGGAAAGTAACTTTGGTATGTGAAGGCATACACACATGCACAGCGACAGTATTCCAAATGTACGAATTAAGGGGAATCTACTTAATCCAGGGAGGTTATGGATTCCAGTCTGGACTTTGGATTCCGCAGCGCTTGTCTCTGTTGATTCCACATCTAAATACGGGCACTGTACTCGTATGCCAAAATCATACATGGTGTCGATTTATCAAAGGAAAAATCTGCTGTTTATTAGCTACAGTATCAGTCACTGCTATTTTCTTTGTTTTCCAATCAAAGAGAGTTAAGCAATGGCTTTTGGCACAGCAGCAAAGGCACATTAACTTCTTTCATAGACAGATGTTTCGTAATACTGACTTTGTGCGGGTTTTCACATTACAGCACCGCAGTATTACTTTAGAGGCTGAAAATTATTAGGTATCATTCTGGGTTCCTACAGCAAAGGATTTCCACCTCCAACTGCCTCAGTCAAATCCATTCCATCCTCTGGAAAGTCTGTAAGAATTCCCACTGCTGACACACTTCCTGGAGAGAAAGTGGATTTATGACATCACTATCTAATCCTTCTTCATCTTCCGTCCCAAGCTGATTGATGCCTAAGAGTATTTCCTGGTGCACCTTCCCTTGGGTGGACAGGCGGCAGCTATGCTCCGGCGCTCCACATCTCTATAATTCAAAGGGGCTCGGAGCACTGCTACAATGCTGAAAAACTCATTACATTTATTTCTGCCAGCTGCTTGGGTCCCTGCGCTGAGCCTGTTTCGGACCTGTTTCGAATTGAGCAACGTTACATGAAATGAAACCCCAAGACTAGAGGGAGGATAAGCAAACACAGTGGCTCACTAAGGCCGGCATTGAGATCACACTCATGCAGACACAAATATCCACATGTGCCCTGTTTCTTACACACAAAGACCATATAAATATACTGTATGAAGGAATGCACTCAAGCACACCTACTGGCATGTACATAAACAGTGCCTGTGGGAGAGGCAATTGTGTTCTGTTGGGAGCTGGCCAAAGCAAAAGAACACAATGATTACAAGAGAAAATGGCTGGCTATAGAGAGTTTCACCAACATTATCAATTTATACAGAAAGAAACTACACAACTGAAATAAATACAGTCGCAGTGGGACAGTCTGGGAAAGCAAACAAGTCAAAATGATGAGACAATTACTTGAAACAAGACATAATAAGGGAAAACACTACATAGAGTTTCAGCAGTTTCATGAATTTGCTCAGCTAAATTGCTACCACACTTTGGACAAGGCTCAGGGTACCACTGAAAATGGTCACTCTGTTTCTGCCCTGTATGGGTCACTGTGTGTTATTGTATATAATGCTTTGTGTATATAGTACTTTGTTTAAATTATTTTTATTTCTAGTATTCTTATTTTTATAGTATTCTTATTTTTATTCTTATTTGCACTGCTGCTATTGTCGTGTTCTTCCACACAAGTTTCGTTGTACTTCTGCACAATGACAATAAAGTCTCTTTATCTTTATCTTATCTTATCTGTGTCTCGGTGCCACTCCCAAAGGTGGGCCAGTTTAATTCTCTTATACCTCCAACCACAAAACAATTGACAATGCGAGGTTTACTCAAAGGCCGTGGCAACAAATATGCAGCAGGTTAACAAAAGCTTCTCACAAGTTGACACTTTATCATCATGCATCTAATGCCAATCACCATCTACTTCTGCTGCAACTGTCAAAGTCATTAAGCCTCTTTTACACAACAACAGCAACATGATAATCCTTCCTGTAGAGGTCCATCTGGATTCTTGCGATTTTGCGGGTCATACTGCCTTCAAACTGAACTCATAACAAGCCCAACAGGTCAAGATTTTGACTGTAAGTATGAAGATGTATCGCATTCCATTCTTCTTAGAAAATTAGATTTAAATTACTTATTAAGATGCTTATTTTTTTTTGCAGTGCTGTCATTCTGAATGGCTGCTGTGAGCGCCGCAGGACCATTTGTCCTGAACAGCTTTAGCCTGGCAGGGAAGACAGAAGCCAGCTGATTGAGGATTGGTGGCACGGTGCTGTCCAAACTCCTCTCTGTGGAAACAATCTGATGACCAGAAGCCTGAGGCCCTGCAGCCCCAAGCGTGGATGCTCATTAACCACAATCACACAGCGATGATGCTACTTGACCGGACCAACAAGCGCTCTCCCTAATGAATGAGCCGAACAGGTTGAGAAGCTGCGAAGAAGCAAAGTCGTCCCACGGACTCGACAGCATATGGATGTGACAGCCGTGAAACACGCAGGTGGAGAGAAAGGAGGGGAAAAAAAAAGATAGAGTCACTGAGAAGACAGAAGGAAGAGGAGAGCTACTTTGACAGCGTTGTTAGCTGTCGAAAAGTGACGGTGTGAAGCAGTGTGGTGGAGTGTTGCGGGTAGCTGGGAACTGTGAGGAGCTGATGGGCTGTCTGGGAAATGTCAACGGAGAGATGAGGCCTCAGCGGCTGGTAGACTACGAAGAGAAAGTGACCTACATACTAGTTGGTCAAGCAGACTATGGATAGAGTTGGCACCATTTGGGTCTTGGGTGGAGAAAGAAAGAAAGAACGAAAGAAAGAAAGACAGAAAGAAAGAAAGAAAGAAAGAAAGAAAGAAAGAAAGAAAGAAAGAAAGAAAGAAAAGACCACCACGACCAAAATAACACACTCTTAAACCCGACTGGAACACTTCTATCCACAGTAAGAGGTCAGATTTCTGCTCAGTTTGAACAAAACATTCCCTCTCCATTGAAATGTGGCTTTCAGACAAGCAGTTAAGTCCCTCAACTGTACATTTTTAGTGTGTGTGTGTGTGTGCAGCAGCGATCATGTAAGTGCCTGTGTGTAAAGACTGTCTGAGAGTGTTTTCCCGGCTACTGGGCTCCTCAAGGGCTATTTACAGTTTTCATTCTGCTAAGTCAGGCCTCAGGAGCAAGATTACTGATAGGAAAGTTAAACATCAAGCAGATCACACACATACATCCAACACAGACACACACATAGCTCTTTCTCAGTGCTTTGGCCAGAGTGGGGTCTCATGCATCAGTTGCAGGTTAAAAACAGGGGTCTAAACTCAAGCATCTGTCTTTTGCTGCTTTTAACTGGCCTTCACACTACAACAACAACCTTGACAAGGAGACACTGAGCTTTTTTTTTTCATGTAGCAGATGTTGCTTTGAGCAAAAACTTAACAGATAGCAAGAAAAACTGGTAGATGGAAAATAAGGAGCCAGAGAAAAGACAAGAAAGGCAAAAAAAACAACAAGCAGACACTTTCTGATCAAACATTGATAACTTATGACACTCTTTCAGGCTGAAGTGAATCAATTAAACATCTGTTCCAGTGTGTGTTACTGCCACAGGCTGGAAAAAAGAACACACACAGGGCCGTAGTAGAAGCAGAGACTGAAGGGCCTTTCATGGTTTATACTGTATCTGTAGTTTGTTCAGTGACAGACTTTGAGGTTCTGTTGTGGCTTTGCCTCCCGTATGAAGGCATTTAGGCTATATGAATGTGTACTTTGACTATAAAGTGTATCATATGGAGCAACATCTGCTATGTCACATCTCTTATGTTTCAGTTATTCCAAACAGAAGACGGAGAGGACGTTTGCCTCGCAGATGTGCATTGACAGCCGGTAATTTGATGGATGCTGCATGTGTGCTTAAATCTGCCTGTCGGTCCCGAAGAATAAAGACGTTCTCTATGAACAACTCTCACCCCCACTGAGCACACTGATATCAGCATTACTCCAGCTCTTTGCAGAGATTAACACATCTTCGAGTAGACAAATCAAGCTGAAAAACATGTAATTTTAGAGCAGAAGCAAAAAGATGATTAGGTGATTAATCAATGAAATCATTTTGGTACAGTCATTTGCCAAACATTGACTTGTTTAAATGCAAAAAAAAAGCTTCTGTTCTTTGTCAGTTCTAATGTATTTAGTTTTAGTCAAAGGATTAGCAGGTAAATTTAGGAAGTCACTTATAAATTAATGAACTTGCGCCATTTAGATATTGAATCTTAACATATTTCTTGTTAGGCTTTAAAATGACTAACTTGATTAATATATAAACTCCAGCATTGCACTGAAGACAGCGCTGATACGATAAGCGTGCAGACTGACGCAGAGCTCAAGTGCACCTGGAATGCTGCCCATAATTTGCTCTCAAACTTGTCTCAAACAGAAGCATCTTGACTAGCGTGAAATGCGGATTATAAAGGCACATCTACTATGTCAGTGGAGTGTTCACTGATGCGCATTTTAATGCGCACACACAGACACGTACACGCACACACGCACACACACACACATCACCCACCCCCTTCACTCTTCAGTTTCTTACTGGCTAGCCAGGAGGGTTAAAAGCAAGGATGGTCTTCTGAGAGATGAAAGGTGATCTAGGTGAATGCTCCAAATTCGATTTTCATGGTCTGCTGAGATACCGGCACTTTTAGGTAGCTGTGCAAGGAGATCACGCAATGTACATTCACATATGCACATGAACATACTGTACATCGTACTGTGTCAGTCGCACACACAAACTATTGATGGGGTCATTTGTCAGCTCTTATGGGTGAAATTAAACACATCCAGAGACGAGCTGTGCTCCTGCAACAGTGGGTCTGTGCTGTGTATGGACACACAGCAGCTGGTTTTGGTGCTTAGCTTTCAGCCATCACTCTGACAAGGCAAGTAACACACTGACTGTGAAAACATGTAAAATGTGAACACGTGACTGAAGACATGGACCAACACCTAACAGTGCTATTGGATAAACTATGGCCTGCAATACCTACATGTACTGTTTATTACCACATATACAAGACAATTCACAAAATACTGAATTCAAAAGGCAGCTACAGAGAAACATGGCATCCACCTCAATATTCAGGACAACAGAACAGCCCACATCTGTGTTGCGGAGGCAGTAAATTGAGCTGAGTCCCAGGCCTGTAATTTCACAATGTTCCACTGTGCATAAACATTCTCTGAATGATCTTCATTCCAGGCATTATCACTCCTCACGGGATTACCAGCTATGAGGATGGATATATTAGACTGTAAAAAGGATGTGAATGAAATTCAGTCCACCCCAGGACCAGACCTTTTTTGCCCTTTGCAATAAATAACATAATCTTGTTTATTCATTCATTAGGTTTGTGTTGGAGTCACACCTCTCTTCCCTCCTCTGTGCGGTAATCCCTTCATTAGTGATTACCGCTACAGTTACTGTGCCAGCCTTGCCTTGATGGATCTTCTCATCCTGCTCTCAACCCCCCGTCAGCTCCACCCATCACCCCGTTTCTTTGTCTTTTCCCATCTTGCTCTTTCTACTTTAGTCACATAGCCATAGTTGGCAGGTAGTGGGCAGGCTGTGTTCAGTCTTGTCAGGGTAAATTATGGATCAGGTGGCCGGTGAGCTTTCAGTTGTACCAGCTATGTGCCGGTGCCAAAAACACTGCAGGCATTCCCTGGCACATGCACACACGCCTCCCACCTCCAACCCCAAAATACATAAACACGGTTATCGAAGCAACTGAGCCCCTCATCTCCAGCCACTACTGACCCTCATATGCTTTCATCTAACATTACTTATTCACTGCACGCATCCACATACACATATGCACATGCTCAACTTTATGAATAAACAAAACTGAACATCAGATTTATCCAGGCATGCACAACAGACACACAAACACACACATATGGTGTGCAGCCTCCACCTCCTCTATTCTGGAGGAGCTCCAACATGCCCCCGAATCTCAGTACAAGGTATTTTCTGGCACAGAAAACACGTCATCAGTGCACTGGCTTTTTGCAATTAGATGAAAGCGCACACACTCACAAAGACACACAGCTCCTCCCCACCTTCAAATCAACTCATTCACAGATGAGACACACGCTTAATCTAAACAGCAGGGCTGCCAGGAAGACAAAACAGGTACAGAGAAGGGTTGCAGTTTAATTTGATACCTGGGCATTCACAAAGCTTAACTAACAACCATTACTGTTTGCATAAGTCTCTTTAATCAGCTTTGGAGATGTTGGTTTTCTCTCAGTGTAGCCTGATAACAATGCAATTACCATTTTAATATGATATTTTGCCACAGCAGATGAATTGTTTTTAAAAAGGCCCAGGGAAAAGGGAGAAGAGACGCAGGAAAATAGACAGTGAGGGAGGATGGATGCAGCGAGGAGTCAGAGGGGGAGGGAGCGGCCAGTGGCCCGTACGCGGCAGGGTGTGATTTTAACACGTGGAGCTCACAGTCTCATTACAGGCGTCGGTCTGAGGAGCGCAGGGGTCAGACCTGATCCAAACCCACACTGACAAGTGCAAATGGGATTCTGCTGTCTGTCTCAACAGCCTCCAAACACACACAGACACACACACCCTTTCCCCAAAAACCAACCCCCTCATCTCAAACACACACACTGAAGCATCACCGCCTATACATGAGCTCCAACACACACACATATGCATTCACACAAATATCCTCAAACACTCAGCAAACCAAACAAACAGAGTGAAGCGCAATCTTTTATAAGCTACTCGCCTTCTGTGTCATCTGCCGTCCTTCCCAACACTAATACTACACATCCTCCATTAAAGTTTGACAAGGACATTTTGCCCATTTAAACACATTTCTACAAAGAAAAAAAAAAAAGTATCTGGTAACATTGCATGGTCAGGACAAGGGCCACCAACTTCTGGAACAATTATAAAAACTTGACTAACTCATTACTCATCTTTGACCCCAGCGGCGGTTGCACAATTTCATTCACCTAAACACACATTTTTCAAATGCGTACACATAAATCTAGCTATGCACATGGGACTATCATGTGGGGCCGAGTGGGCTGCGTTGATTTGCACAATCACCTTGATGAATCACCCTATATAACAGCCCACAGAGGAGCATAGTCTCTATTGAACCCCTCACCAGAGAATGGCTATCTTCTACATGACCTACACACACGCCAACAGAAAAAAAAAAAAGGCAACGACCCAGGAATAAATTACACGTGACCTTTATACACATCATGTTTAAAATGCAACGTCCTGAGTGTGCTAGACGTGCAAAAAAAAAAAAAAAAAGATCCAGAGATGCTACAGCGATAAAAATCCTCAGCTGTGCACCACCTATGAATGCACAAATAACTTTTAACACAAAAATGCTCTTGAGTAGAGGGGCAGGGGATATTTCCAGTGTGAATGGCCATTCATGTAAAAGGAAACCACAAAATGACCATGTTTCCTCTCTGGTTTACTGTTAAACCAGCATGTGCACATATGCAACCTGGAAACATACAGACCGCCAGGCGAAAGAAAAAAAAAAAAAGGTGTTCTTAGAAATTAAATATGAAAAGCATAAAATATGCAGCCAGCTCCCACTATGCCAACGTTGCCTCTGACACAGGCTTTCTCTCCTCCGTTCCCACCACATGTTTTATTCAGCACTGATATTCTAAAAGCTGAAATAGAACAATCTATTTCCCCTTGCACTCCTCACTTCTGATTTACTGATGAATATTTCAGAGGAATGTCAGAAAAGACAGAGAAACTCCACTCTGCAAGCCAGCGTCTGCCTCACCTCTTCCTCCGTCTCCCATCCTCCCACCGTTTTACAAGACAGCTACGTGATCCTTGTGCAAGACTCACTTAAGTAGCAGATTTGCTTAATTTTCTACATGATTTAACAATTTGTGGAGTGAGCGTTCAGGGGCATGAGAAGGGGAGAGAGGGGAGTCATTGGCCCAGAAGTGGGGAGGGAAAAAAAAAAAAGTGAAAAAAGAGAGAGGGGGAAGAAAAGAGATAAAGAGAGACAAAGTGCTGCACAGACAAGACTCGTGATATGAGTGAGGGGAAAGATATCCCTAAAAATGAAACAAAAATCCAAGAAAACCACAAACCAAGCTGCAAATATTGCTCCTAAACTTTAAGTCAAACTTTACTTTTTAAACCTCTACGTTTAAATAATTAAAAGTGGAGCAAAAAGGAGTCCATTTGATTTTGGGATTTCTTTAAAGCGACATGCCACAAGTATAAACAAGTAGGTAAGTAAATTATGGACACATGTGAAAGGCACACATCTGCTCCTGCTCTTTCCAGTCCCTCATGCCTATTTATACCTGACTGGAATGCCAGTGAGTGACTGACTGGCTGACTGACACAGTTGCGCACACACACACACACACACACACACAGACTCACACAGCTTTACAGGCAGGGCTATTGTTCTGCTTCAGTCTAAGCAAAGTCATGTGCACTACTACAATATAGAGAGGAAACAGAAGGGAAACAGTGAGAAAAGAAGACAGAGGGACACAGTCAGGAAGTTTCTATCAGAGATACACACCCACACACACTCACCTACACACACACACACACACACACACACACACACACACAGGGAAGTAGAGCAGAGATGGTACTTACAGTCTCTCAGTGTTGCGGGGGATATTCCTTGGCATGGTTTTGAGACCCAGTCCATGGCAGTCCACTGTGGTGCCGCTGCAGGTACACAGGGCAGGGCAGGCACTGGCATCACCCATGATCAGGGCAGAGAGCATCACCACCCACATCCAGAGCGGCTGCCCGGCCAGCCTGCCCATGCCTGCCTCAAAACAGCTACCTCTAATGGGCATATTCACCACCACGGCAGCCTTGCTCTTTCTTGAAACAAAACCCCTTACTTTTCACTCTGTCCACCTTTTTCTTTTCTTTTTTTTTTTCTGTCCCTGCTTCCAAGAGTCCTGCTACACCTCACAACTCCGCTAGAATAATTCTAAATATGTGGTGAATATAAATAGAATAAAAGGGAAAAGAGAGAGAGAGAGAGAGAGAAAAAAAAAAACTATAACAAATGCTAATATTTTCCTCTCAGCTGTGAAGCCACACAAATCCTTTTTTTTTTGTGTTCTTCTAGAATTCTTTTGATGTAGGTTTGATATCCACCACAGTTTGCAGATGTGAAAAAATAAAAAATAAAAAGAAGAAGAAGAAGCTGCTTTCTTTCTCTTATGTTCTCCTTGCAAACTCTTCCTCCTCTCTTGTCTTTGTGGAGTTGGTGTGCTCTGGTCTGCACACGTCTGCGTCTCTGTCCTCCTCTCACTCAGTCCCGTTCTGCTCTGCTCGCCTGAAGAGAGAGGGAATAGGGAAAGAGCAGAAAGAAAAAAAAGCCAGTCTCTCTCTCTCTCTCTCTCTCTCTCTCTCTCTCTCTCTCTCTTACATACACACACACACACACCAGTCATCCATCACAAGGATCTACAAATAGCAGAGCCCCCGACTCCACCCCTACCCCTCCTCTCCTCCCCCACTCCTCTCCCTCCTCATACAACACTCTCTCCCCCCCCCACCAGAACCCTGCCTGAACTCACTCTCATTCCTGAGATCCCCTTTTCATTCCCTTGACTCTATTCACAATACAAATCTACTCCAAGTATCTTTCTTTTTCAATTGTTTTTTTTTTTTTTTTGCTCACTCCACTCCCTTCTCTCTCTCAGGTTTGCCTCCAGGCGAACCCCCAGAGAGAGACCTAACCTGCATGACACTGCATAACCTCCCGCCCGAAGGGAGAGGCTGTGGGGAGACCGGGCTGTGTGAGTGTGTGTGTGTCTGCGAACGTCTACATGTAACGAAGGAGAAACCACCGGGGAAGAGAGGAATCAACACCTCGGTCCAGGGAGGCGAAAAGCCGGAATAAATAATCAGTAAATGTGGGTCTCAACATGTACATCAAGGGTGGCCACACAGACAGTAGCTGCAGCAGGGAGCTGGGGTGAAAAAAAGGCACACACACACACACACATACATTCATTTTTGCCTCTGCAGATCATGAATCTGTTGGGGAGGTAGACCACCGCCATAAAAAGTAAGTCAACACTATATTTTAAGCATAGCCTTACATATGCAAGCGACAAGACAAAGAGCGACACTCACAATCATACCTGCTCTGTTATTTGGATTTATGAGAGCAACTGGCACACGATCCCTCTCCTAACGCCAGGACCATGCATTCCCCAAAGTGGACTCAAGGCATAAAGACATAAACTGGACCGTGCCGAGAAGGGAAAATTGAATGATAAGCAGCATCTGCAGGCCATTATTTACTTTAAAAGAATTCTTAATAAATATTATTTTGCAAAGGCTGACATTTAGTTAAAACAGTGTATATATTAGAGTCTGCCCGCTGCTGACAGTGTAATTGTAGCTTTCAGGAAACATTTCCAAAAGCATATTGATTTGCACTTCATGGAATTGCAAATCAGTATTCTGGATGTGGGTACGAAATGGAGCTCTCATTTTTATGAGTTCGGGCCAGAGTGCATTGATCACAGTTATCCGCACAATAAAACAAATGGCGACACCTTAAAATAAGGTGCATAACAGTGTGACAATATACCAAGGAAGGAAAAAACTTTATACCGTATGACTCTGCATACATCTGCCTAATGAAGTCCTCTTGATTGACGCTGAATCAGCCGATAAAAACACAATAACTACTGCTTAGGCCGCGATACTTTTGTATGTTAATACTTGTTGCAAGTTTATGTTTTCTCATGCAAGGTTGTAATTTGTTAGTTTGGTGGGGTGATGCTTGACTTGAAGGCACTAAAAATGGCAACCAAGGAAGTTGTTTAGTGCCATGTAGCACGCGATTCAGCATTAATCAAGAATGACTCATAAAGAGCCTATTTCATGAATGTTTTTGTGTCTGTCTCTAGTTTTCTCAAAGTTTCTGTACAACTTGCTAAATAATTTTTCTTTTAGTCACAGTCTGCTACTGCTATTCCACCGTTCCTAATTTGCTCCTTGATTATCGCTTAGTGGCAGTTCTTTAATACTCAAAGTAACTAAACCTTGGGTAAAGTGCAACAGAGCTATCCTCAGCCGTGCCGACGTTCAGCTCAAGCCACTTGGTTTCTAGTCTAATTCTACAGAGGGCTTTTCAGTGGGGTGGATCCCTCCCAGCATTAACATCAGCAAATCACACAGACCTATAAGAACCCCATTCACTGTAACTGACAAAGGCACAAAAAGAGAGAGAAAGAAAGAAGAAACAGGCAGAATAAAGTAAGCAGAAATGTTTGAGTTTGTGTGCCTCTGTCTGCTTTGTTGCTTGACCAGCTTGGAACATGTACATATGCATATATGTGCACATGCAGGTGTACACACACAATATATACCTCAGAAAAAAAAGAGCTCCATCTGTCCCAGTAAAAATGTCAGCGCAGTGTAGATCTTCCCCCTATGAATGGCTAATTAAAGAGGAGACAGTGGTGTTTAGTGGTAATGGGGGGTGGTGGTAACATCCCTCCGCTCTCACAGAGTCGTGATAGGAATGCACACAAATACACAACAGGAATTATTCTGCTGCTCTCAAAGCCGTGGGAGGACATGGCAGCAATTACAATTGTCTGGCAGAGGAGAGTTTGCAAAACATAAGACCTCAGCAGCAATTGACTCAAATAAGGAACTGCAATTAATGTGGAATAGTTTCCCGTTTAAAAATTCACAGTACTCTTGAAGCCCGTGGAGTTTAATAAATATTTTCCTACAGCTCGTTCCCAAGTTGGAGTAAAAAAAAAAAAAATCATCAAGACGAAGCTGGCAGCTGCTCCTGGCTGAATAGAGGAATGAGTCTCTTAGCTCCTGTGCACTTGACTCAAAAAACTGAAATGTGCTTGATAATGAAATAGCAAGAAACCAAATTTAGCATCCAGAAAATTTCCAAAGCATGCTTCGAGCCCGACTTATTTCGTATTTCACTTTCATAGAGTTACGCCTCAGAAAAAAAACTGTCCAAAAGATTGTGGAAAAAATCCAACACCGAGCCAGAGTTTACAAAAGTGTTCTAACTTTGTGTTTTCCTTTTAACGCAAATTATCTGGTACTGGTATTTTATATGGACGGAATTAGCTCCCTCTGAAAGGAATTTTAGTGCATACATTTAAAGCAAAATCACATCCACTCACAAACCCACAAACATATAGGTTTGTGGGTTTGTGTGCCCGGCAGATAATGCGAAGTTGATTACAGTATGACTGACTCATTTTACAGTCATCATGCTCATTCTGGAGTAGGATTACTAAATAAAACCCCTCTGTTTTAGCTGTAAAACAATACTCTTCCTATCATGGAAGCTGTCTGTTGTGTATTTACGGAACATGAGAAAAAGCAGACCCATTCTCACAGATGTTTACAACATATACTTACAATACCAAGCATGCATTGACATGGACACCATAATGACACACTGAGACATTCCTGCTATTGTGGAAAGCCGTCCTCACTCTTACTATCCACCCTCTCACCCTCCAACTCCATAAAATGTTCAGTTTGTGCAAAACGTTCATAGAAAACACCATTTCCCCACCACCCTGGCAGTTCAATTTCCCTTTAGGAGCTTCCTGGGTGTTTTGTTTTATTGTAATTGGTCATATTGTGGTCATAAGTGCAAAATTTGGTTAATTTTATTTTGCATTTTAATTACAGCAATGGACAAAACTTGCACTCACTGTTTTTCATATAGCTTCTATTTACAGTGTCTAATATATTTGAGGAATGATTTTCTTACTAGATTAAACAATGTGCAATTTAAATAGGGCAACATAGGAGAAGTTAATAAGCAGATTTTTCACACGCTGACAAGTCCTAAACAATTGTCTCTAATTGGATTGGCTCAAATGAGAATATGCTGTCATCATACATTCTATGGCTGTACCAAAGGTTCTGTATGTAGCTCAGATTATTTTCAACTAAAGAGCATCACCTTGTGGCTGCAAATGAAACAGCGCCACATAGCTTCAGACACTTGGACATTTCTAATTATAAAAAAGCAAAACAACCGTGGCATGCAGCTTGATGTCTTTTAATTACAGTGAGTTGCATAGCTTCACAGTAGCGCCAATATAATCTGTTCACATGGTCAGTGAAGGAAACCATATAGCAATTAGTCACATTACAGGTAAATTGTAACAGCTTTGCGGTGTGTTACTGAAAGAGTAAGACAACAAGGTGGTTTAAAAAGTGGCATTGGCTAAAACTCTCCCATAAAACACTTGGAGTAACAGTCACAACAGAAGTCAAAAAGATTCATCTTTGTTTGCATTCAGCCACCTATTAAAAGCTGATTTTAAAAACATATGTATAAAAAAAACCAATAAAATTTTGCACAATAACTGTAAAGATAAAAGCACATCTAAAGCTATTAAATTGTGTACATACGTTGCAAAAGAGTTCAAACTTAGCCTGAGAAAAACTATAGGAATCTAAGAAAATCACAATATAGTTTAAAGAAGCAGTAGTTTAAAGTATCACAGTGTTGACACCCAATATCTGCACTGAAGTGGAAACAAAGACAAAAATATGCATACAATGTAAACAAGTTTTGGTCTTTTACTCGTCTCTCTCTGCCTCTGTTCTTCACTTTCTTAGTATTTACTGACATGAGTCAATTCTTTCAAAACATTTCAGCATATTCGGGAAGGACAAATAATTATGGTAAATAAAGCTTCAATTATACAGTAACTTAAGATATATTCACTTTAAGGCACATCTCTGAATTCCTCATTTTGGTCGACATTGAGCAATCTAAACTTACTAAAGCTTACACGCAAATTTAATATTTAAATAGAAAAACCTGCATATCACACTTTGTCACTACATCGGATGCGCTAGATTCAGGGCTTGAAGACCATTAAAACATCCAGAAGACAAGTGAAAAATAAATACGATAAGCTTTGCAAATTAAATAAATGCATTTCAATCAGTAATAAAGCTAAATACCCCAACATTCACTGATGCAAATGCATGCCTCTTGCATAGTAAAGAGCTCCATCAGTGAACAAGAAATAAAGAGGGAGCTCTTGAAAAATAGGGAAGAAAATTGTCCAATTGAAATAAGGTGAAATGAAGTATGTCCACACGCTAACTGTTGTCTATTAACTCCATTTATGTCCCTTATCTTTAGAAAAATGCACTATACTTGATTGATTTGGTTGTCTGACTAACTTGTGTCTTAAACTTTGAGATAAAAAGCCTAGAAGACAAAATTAACAAACACATTTTTAACATTGTGTCAACGAAACTAAACAAAACTGTACAGTGCAATACGCTTGAAGTCTCACGATGGTCCTTTTACATAAAAGTCATACTGCTGTTTCCCAGTTGTGTGGAGCATGTTCTTTTAAAGACAATTATTCCTGGAAGAGAAGAGGAAAGCGAGAGGGAGAAAAAAAAGATTAGGCAATGTTCAATCACTTCAGCCGAGCACAGGCTTCAGGCATCATTAGCAATGTAAGCATTGTGAAGCCAGACTTGCCTGTGGTGAACCACAGACAGATGGCTGAGGTGGCAGAAAGTATGGCATTTTTTTTTGCTTTTGGTTTAATAAAAGAATCAATGTACATATACATCATCATCATCAGAGAACATTTTAGACAACTTTTTAAAGTTTAAGTTAAATTCCAAGTTCATCTCCTGTCATACCAGGAGCACCCAAAGCAACAATCCATCGTCCTGACAGTGTTGTAGTTTACAGGAACACTGCAGTAGGTGATGTGTTCCACGAGTAAACATTGGATTGCTCTTATGTAACACAAAGTACAGACTGTCACTCAGAGACTTGGTTCATATAATAGGCTTTGTAATGTAACAACACTCACAGCTCCACAGGTGGTGCCTTCTCTTCCCTGTCCATCATTTGAACAGCTGGGTGGAGGATTCTGAAGTCTGCTGTTTTCTTTCTCCGTTAATATTTGGCTTCCCAGCACCTTCCTCTGTTGTATAAACAAAAAGTCATCACTGGGAGAAGGATATGATTTTAGAAGTATGGGCTGTATTAAAGATAACCTGGAAATGTCTTACAGTAGACAACATATCGACTTCCTTTTTAGATATTTTCATGAATATTCATTATATGTATTTGAATATTTCCATTCATTGCTTACATGGGCTTCAAGTGTTAAAGTTCTACTAATCAAATGAGGGGTTTATAGCACCAGTAATATAGGAGCTATACAGGATATCATGCTGTACATCACGTCATTTGTGATGCATGAAAAAAATTTGCCACACATCAAAGGAAAGTGGTTCGAAGGGCTACCGACATTCACAGCGTATCAACAAACCTTGATAATTCCACCCAAGGAGCGCGAACGCCAGTGTTTCCTGCTAAATGGTGTCCGAGAGTCAGCCGAAGGTGTCAGCGCAGGCTGCTTTTCAAACTACACACAAAAACACATCACATAATGAGTGCTGGTCATACTAGTAGTTCATCTGTATTTTCTTTTTCCTCAGAATGGGTGCACCAAGCTACCTGTTTGATGAGTTTCTTTTTTTTGGCAGACTCCGGCATGTTGTTGACCTGCTGGTACAGCTCTCTGAGGGCAGATTCAGTATAACTCTGAGTGTCAGACGAACTGCTGGTGCAGGTGCTGCTCGCCTCACTTGTGATTGTTCTCATGGAGGGAGAAGGGGAAGCAGCTGTCGCAGCAGCTATAGGTTCATCTTTGATCCCAGAATAGAGACTCAAGTCATCCTAGAAAGTTAAACACATATTTAATGGCATATTTTAAATTTTGTTATCTAACTAAAACGACACAATGCTATTCACGAGATGTGGCTACAATAAAAATGCCTACAGGTGAGTGACACAGTGCACAAACATGGCAACAACAAATAGCTTTAAAATCTGAATTCTTTATCTTCATTATTCAGAAACTTTATTTGAAGTTCCTTAATAATTCTTTTGAATGCCTGGTAGTAGAAACCCGCCTTTTCAGCTTCTTATTTAGACATGAAGAATCTAAAATTAACCAGACACTGAAGATACTGGATTCAAAAGTTAGCAAAGAGTTTATTGTGGGAGCTTTGAAAAACTGCTTCATAGATAAATGTAATATGGGGCTCAAGATGAACTTTGTTAGAAATATAAGACAAAGAACAAAGCACTTACATTTGACTGAAGGGTTTTTGATCCTGTGAAGTATAAGCGAGCATATTCTTTGATATACACGGGTGCCTTCAAGAAAGTAAACGGGTACATTAAATCCTCCGATGAAAAGTGACAGCACAGAATTTATCTTGTGTACCATAAATCAATTTGGCTGGTGAGGCCACTCTCAACATTAAGCATGGTGCTGAAAAACCAATACTTCACTTTGAAGGGGATTTTGTATGTGCAATTTACAGACTGGTAACAAGTTGAAAAGGAAAAACCTGAATACCTGACCCCAAAATTGAGGTGACACAGTGGCTGTGTTATGCTGTGAGGGCCTGTGTACTGGCATAGCTTAGGTACAACTGTTTGCTGAGAGGGAAGAGTCACTGAAAATCAATACAAAGCGGTTCCGAGTTGTATCCTCCGATGAAACATTTCTGACAATGCCAGCACCCGAAAGGCACAAGGGGTCACTGAATGGTCGTTCGGACCTTCACAAGTACCAGACCAAAACCCATTTAAACACCTGAAGGAGATTTTGGACCGAGGTCTTTGGCAGTGCATCTACCACTAAATGAGGGACTCTCTATTGTCAGAATGGTGACCCATCCATCCAGCAGATTTTCAGAAACTTGGATAATCAATGCCAAGGAGTATTGAAACTGTCCTGGCAGCACGTGGTCATCCAACACCTTACTAAGGCACGACGCAGGTTTTTCCTTCAATTTGTCGCCCATCTGTTGCAGTTAAAAGATTACTGTACATGAATGAAAACAAAAATACAGTCAGGCTGCATGTATCCAGATAGCTTTCGGGTCTTTAGACTCTGTGCTTAAGTGCTACAAAGTGCTACATTAATGTGACAGGTGTAAGCTTTGAGTATATATTGTAGTATTCAAAGTAGAGTATTAAAATAACTGTATGTGAGATATAATAATGAGATTTTTTTTAAAAAATCAAGGATACTGAAAAAAATGAAAACAAAAAACGGCATGTTACCCAAAGCACACCACCTCATCTAACACAATGGCAGGTCTGTTATGACTTAGGTGTGCATGGTTACCAAAGAAACTGGCACAATGGCCACAATGATGATCTCACTGCTGACTGAAACAATGAGATGAATGCAGAGGCATATAGGAGCATTTTGCATGCACACATTCAGCCACATCCATCGAAACGGATTTCTTTCTGAACTGCTATAGACCTACTCAAATCAAACTTACGAACTGGCACTTTCATTTATTTCCAGTTGTATATTTCCAACTGAATGTACAGAAGCTAAGAGCCCGAAGAACTGAGAGCACAGCTGTACCAGTACGAATGTCTGGCCTGCACGTCAGTCATTGAGCCCCAAAAGGCTGCAGACTGATAGACATTTAAATAGGCTTTATTTCTTTTTCTTTCACATGCAAATTGTGTATTCTTTCTCCTGGTAACAACACCACTTGTCATAAAAGGTGCACTCAGTTAAGAGAAAGCTCATTATGAAACAACAAAGGAACAATCGCTTGCTTGACATGACCTTAGACTTCACACCTTACGTTGTTGTTTCTATCAGACAGAGAAAAGCAACAATATCTCATAACTCTGAGGAAGCTGCTGCTTTGTATTACGGTTACATGATGAAGCTGACTGTAAAGCTGCTTACCTTGAACAGTTTTTGTGAATGCCTGATGAGAAACGCGACACCATTGTTCAGTTTCTCTAAGTTCCCCTGAAGATCACTTGCCGTCACCTGATATAAAAAAATAAAAGATAAAGCTAAAGAAATTCAAGAATTCAAGAAAACTGCTAAGGTCTACTTAGCTGCAAACACAGTGGTGATGGCAGTAAGATGAACTTGAGGTCCTTACATTTTTGGGCCAGATGATGTGTGGAGCAAACATTGTGGCTAAATTGATAGCAGACATCTTGTTGACGTGCTGATTGCGGGCAGTGTGGTACAGTAAGTCCAGCAGCAGCTTCAACAAACTGCGGTTGGCCGGTGGAAGCAGCATAAAAAGCAGCTGGAATGCCTCAATCTGTCGTTCCTTATCTGGCACATTTGTTTTATCCCCTTTATCATCGAAGCGAGCCAACTCTGGACACAACAGATACGAAAATTATCACAAAAGGGCACGGTTATCTTCTTTTCTTGATAATACATTGAAGGCATGATAAGAATCTGTGTATGAGTCAGCCAGCACCTCTAATCTTCAGGTGAGCACGATAGTGTCTGTGCGTGAGCAGAGGCTCTGGCAGCTCTCCCAGGTAGGCTTTGAGCAATGTCGCCGCATCATTGGGGTGGAAGTCGCCTGTCTCTAGATCTATCTCTGCTCCAGTGTTCAGCATCTCCCTTAGGGCTGCCTGCCTTAAGCTGTGGCCTGGCACACGAAACAACCCCTCTACGTGAAGGTCTGAGAGGTGGGAGAGAAAGATGGAGAGCGACAGCCAAAGAGGAAGGGGGAAAAGGGGATGTGGTGTGTAGGCGGGTAGACACAGAGTGAAGAAGACACAGGGAGGCAAAGACTCAGAAGTGAAGAGAGAGATGGAGTGAATGAAATGGAAGGAGGGAGATGGCAGGAGCAAAGTGCTTTCAGATAAATTATTGACTTAAGCATTTGCTCCCAGTGTCCACTTTCAGTGAATGACATCATTGCTTTCTAGAAATAAACCATGACCTCATACTAATTCATTGCTCTCCAACAAAGTTAAAGAACAAGTAGTAAGCATGCCCTAATGCGTGACAAATCTAATTCTTACAAAACTGAAGGACATGGGCTGATTGAAGTATGGCAAGACATCATTAAATCAAGTGCCGAACAGCTTCTGTCTGACAAAAATACTACTATGGTTAAGGATTTGTTTTTTCTGCAGTTCCCTTATGCAAATATACGTAGTCATAAAATCACAAACTGTTCCGAATGAAAGTGCCTTTCACATGTCAGAGAATATGCAGGCATATGAGCCAATACTCACTTTTGCTCAGGTATTCAATGAGCTGGTAGATCTGTGCTATTCCTTCTTCGGTTAACGGGGCACCAAAAACTACTCCTTTGTCTGAAAGGTATCAAATGGCACAGAAAGACTGACATTAAACTTGGTGTGAACAGTTTGATTTTCTTCCCATTAAATTCTGAAATATTATGCAACACCTCTTGCACGATATAAAACAACTGAAGGCCACATTACCCAGGCAACAAGACAGTCTGGAGATAAAAACTAAAATAGGTAGTGTAGAAATTGTTTATGTGGAGACTGAATCTAACATTACTGCAATAATCTAATAATTGGTTAGATGTGAGAATATGATGCTACTCTAAATATCACATATTTAGTCTAAATATCTTTTTAGACTGTCGGTCAGTCAGAGTGGGCAAACAGATGGTGTCAAGTTTGGCTTCTGGAAACTGTAATTGGCAGTTTATTTATTTTCTGTGATTTCACAGACTATGATTAGGCTCAATTTTATGTTGATTAACAACCTAATCATTTTATCCCTAGTGGAGATATATGCATTTCAAGTCTGCCACTCTTAATTACTGAAGAATTATAAAATCTCTGCAGAGAAACGAAAACTTTTCCATGTTAGTTCTCTCTGACTTATGCAAAATAAGTAAAATAATTAGACACATAACTTTTTTTTTTATTTAGAAAACTGTTTCAGAAACTATTAACACTTGTGCACAGTATTGGTTCTGTTAGTCTGACCTTTCCGTTTGAGAAAGTTGAAGGACCGCAGGAAGCTACTGGAGGATGGTATTCTCGGCTCCGACTCTCCCGTGAGCTGGGCAAACTCATCCCCAGGAAGATCTATGAGTCGAGTGATATTGCTCAGTATCAGATCCGCGAAGGCCTGTGGATGTTCGTGTCTCAACCTCTCCACAAAGAAGTCCGGGTTGAAGATCACAGGCTGGGTTGTGTTTGGCTTTTCCTGACTGATAAACACACTGCATTTTGTCCACCTGTTGGAGAAAAACACAAACACAGCGAGCTGGGTCTCACCTTAAAACTCAGTAAATCGTCGAAATGATGCCTACATTTTAACAGCTTAATCAGCAGAGCTGGTATGTAGCACAAATATCAGATAAACGATCAGCAACGGTGGCGTAAACTGTTGCTAGGTTAACTTAGCTGCGTTGGCTAGCGCTAAAAACTATGATAGCAATGCTGTATAGCGAAAAACAGATATTTTATCAACACTCATTATTTCAGAAGCGTAAAATTTGTAGTGTGACGTTGAAGCCTTTAAGTTGACGGCATAACAAACGAAAAGTCGGTACCTTCTGTCCAATTTGTGAAAGTTTTGGGGATCCTTTTCAGTCGCCATCTTCGTTTTGAATCTTCCGCTGTTTCGTCTTTAGTCCCGCCCACTGGGCTGTGATTGGCCAAAATATACATACGTCACGATCATTCAATCGTGTTTACTTTGTGCACCAGCTGCCTCAAACAGGCTCAATATGTATTACAGCTGCTAGTATGGGTAAAATATTGTATAACCATTTAGGACATTTAAAGTATGCGTTTACACATAATGAATAGGTATGTAGAAAAAATATCTAATTATATGTGGTAAAATGTAATGACGATACATAATAATTAGGTTAAAAGAAATCATCATGTGGCAAAAGAAAAGGTTCAGAACCCTGTGGCTGTGCAAGTGAAATGTCAAAGAAAGCTTTAATATGATTGTTTTGTGATCTCTGCTGCATCACTCAGCCAGCTTGGAAAGCAACATACAAGGCTGCAAAAATACACACAACAGAGACCTTATGAATTTTGATGTAAACATGAAACACATTTCCTGACATGAGGGCAGATTGAAGTGGTCATCACACAGTGATGAGCCTGTTATGCATGCTGGGCAGTGTGAAAAGGTGTTTTTAGGTTAACACACTACATGGTTTTATCAGCTTTTTGTGTTCACTATAAAGTGTATAAGTTGACTGAAGATCGCAGTCTCTGCTTAGAATCAGAATCAGAACTTTATTGTTGCACATGTCACAAGTACAGAGCAACTCTTGCTCTATTATTTTCAAGTGTGTTGGAATAATTTAGAACAATTCAGTGGATGTAGTTTGTATTTTTTTTTCTGGCAACAAGCTATGACATCATAGACTGTCTTCTCGTTGTTTTTCTCAGTTGCAGTATAATCATCCCATATGCAAAACAGCAAAAGCATTTCCTCAAAACGGGTTATAAAACAGCACCACACAATGGGTTACCTTCCAAACCTCATTCATATATTCTTTCAGTATTTTTTCTTGAGGTGTATTGTTGACAGGCAGTTTGTTAATGGACCATGTCCACGCAATACACAAAGAAAAAAAAGACAAGAGTGCCTGATAGCACTGTGTGGGACAAAGGGGGAAAAAGTTACATCAGACATTCCAACAGATTCTTTTTGTACTGCAATACATCTGCCCGTTATCTTGATATATTTAGAATGTGTTAATGGGTTGTTCTCAGTCAAGTCATCCTGCTGTTATGACAACACACAGAATACTTTTTCTACTGCACTCGTACTTACAGCAGTCTGCTCCACTCCTGCCCAAATCAAGGTATTTGGCAAAACTAAACAAATATTTACAAAGATGTGAAATATAGGTCTGAAACATCCTATCTGCCATGAAATTTAAAGACAAAATTACAAATTTAAAAAAAAATGTATGTGTAGTTACTTTTGCTAAGCACAGTCTTTGAAAGGTGAATCAAATATAATATAAACACATAATTGTGATCATCACTGTCAACAAGCAATATGTATAAAGCTAATTCAGGGTGCCAGACTTTTTTAATCTGAACATGTTGTCCATCCTCCTCCAAACTGAAAAATGAATGGGTATGTCACAGTATGATATGAGCAATACATCTAAATAATAATCTTGAACAACAAATATTTCAAACAGTATATTAATAACATAGTAACACACATCTTATCCGGTGACTTCTCTGGAAACTTTGAAAATGCAGTATCACACTTAATGTAAACTCCCCCCCCCCCAAAACATTCACATCTGTCACAATAATGTAACCTCAACAGCACTTACTGTACAAAAATTACTTGTAGCTGGACAAAAAAGCCTTTCAAAGAACAGAATAATCACATAACAGTACATTATAGACAAAGTCCACACATTTTCTACATAGATTACACATCTTAACAAAACTTGAAAAAAAAACAAACTTGCTTTCACTCTCTTCTTGACAGCAGACTGAGAAAAAAAACATGGCCATGAACAGAAAAGCATGAAAGGAGGTGGTCGGTAATGGCATAAAAATTCAGTTTGCTTGCTGTGGCAGCTCATGTTGATAGGGGCTTTCATTGCTCTCCTCCATCTCTCTGATCAGACTTGTTAGTGACTTTCTTTTTGTCCATCTTTTTTCCATAGAATTTTCCATTGATGCTTATTCCAACTGGGGTGCGTGATTATTTCCTAGAGCCTCTCTGCCTCAGCCAAGACATGCTGCCATACTTCCTAGTAGCAGTGAGGTTTGAGCCTACCTAGAGTTCTCCAGCATGCCCTACGAAATGTGTGGGAAGAAATACAGAACAACAGAGGATCTAGAGCACCGTTGATGTACCACAGCGGAAGCGACAAATACGACTTCAGGATTGTGTAGACGGAAAGGACTGTGTCAGACCACACAACCACGTACACCTGCATCAGCGATGAGGCAATGTCTGGAAAGTTGCAAACAAAAAAAGCCACCACGACTGCGCCTGAAAAACAAAACAGAAAAGATATTGATAGCTCAAAATGGCTAAATAGTGTGTTAATGCAATTCACTTGTATCTTTGGACTACACAAGGCATTTGAGGTACAGTGCGGGGATTTGCTGACTTCAACAGCAACCACAATAAGTCAACTTATCTGATTCACCAGCAAAAGTAGACCAAAGCTTTGCACCCAGTGTCCGTCCACTCATTTTCTATGCCTATTTTACTCTTTTACCAATATAATGACAGCTCCTAAGTAAAGACTCTGCAGATTCCACATAGTAGTTACACAGATTCCAACATCATATCCTTTGACATGAAGTATTACACTTTATGGAGTGACTGGGCACGTAAACTGTCACAAGATTTAAAGTACCACAACTCGAGATATAAATTATGTTTTAAAAGTTTTGATGACGCACCCATGAGTTTTAGCGCTCTCTTTTCATTTAGAAGTAGCTTTCCATTCTGATGGCACTGAATATCTCGCCTTCCTTCTGGATGCGGTCGCATGAGGCCCATGTTTCTCCTTTGACGACCATTCCTCCTCAGGTAAAGCAGGATGAGCATATAGAGAGTAAAGATGGAGACCAGTGGGACCTGTAGTTGGAGAGGCACGTTGAGTGTCCATGTCTAATGCAGAAGAGCATACAGAGTTTGTCAAACAGCATTTTATCTCACCAGAAAGAAGAATCCCGCTCTCAGGAGTAAGGCTCCTTTGTAGATGTGTGCAGGATCAGGCTCAGTCATTTCACACATGGTGGAGACCTGGAAGGCGTCTTTTTGAGTGGTGGCCGTGTAGTCCAGGATGCAGGCACGTGCCTGGTCATAGACCAGAGCAAAAGGCACAGCTGAGACCAGAGAAATGATCCATACTGAAAGAAGGCATGGCAGTCGAGACTTCTTTTGGAAAGAAAGTAGAGAGAATAGAAAAGGGAATTTGTTGGTCTTGTTCACAAAAACTGCATTATTTTCTTCAATTTCCATTTCTACCAGCTGTGCGTGATTGGCCACTTGAATCATTCTGGCATAGAACTATAAAGCAAGCTAAAAATAAAGCCATTGTGTACTTTTTCTCTATATATATTTTGAACATGAAAATGCTCTGCTGTTGAAGACATCACTTTGTAAAAATCACAATCCTTTACAGTTCATTCTGATACAAGTCTACGATTACAAACAGGAAACCTTTGACATGAATTTTGGGGAAGAAACCCAACATAAACATCACAACAAAAAGATGTAATATAAATAACAAGCATTATTACATTCTAAGGAATGGTAACTAGTCTAGTGAGCATATAAACTGTCAAAAGCAAAGAGTACACTTTTGCAGTGCAGGTACTCAACCTTTAGACTAGAGACAGACCACATGGTATGGCATATGGCTGCGTAGCGCTCAGTGGTGAATGTCACGATAACCCAGCTTGTGGTGGCACAGTAAACTTGTCGAATCATAAAGTAGACCTTGCACACTGCTTGGCCAAGACGCCATGGGTAGCTCTCCCAGTAATATCGGTACAAAGTGATGGGGATGGTCAACAGCTGCAGAATGTCTAGAATTGAAACATTTACAGAGAGAAAAAGATGGAAGTCATTTAGTAAATCTGGAATAAGAATGGTTGCTTGAAGTATACGCAGCACACTGTAGTTGCAGTGAGACAGACAATGTTGAATTGAACTAAATCAGCCAAATTAAAATGGTAAAAATTGTGAACAAAAGTTTACATACACTTGTGAAGACCATTATTATCATTGCAGTCTTGAGTTTCCAGTCAGCCCTTTGACTGAATTTTCTATGATGGAATCATTAAAAAAAAATGTGTGTCTTTGTTACAACAACCAATCATGCATTTTCGGTCTTTTGGAAATATGACAAAATCTACAGGGTCAAAAATATACATACAGTAATGCCAGCATTTAGTTAAATGTCCCTTGACCATTTTCACCTTAAAAAGATGTTTTTTTTGTAGCAAACTACAAGCTTCTGGATGGATCTTTGACCACTCCTTTGGACAGAATTGGTGCAGTTCAACTAAGTCTGCTGGCTTTTTGACACAGACTTGTTTCTTTAGCACAGTCCACAGGTTCTTGATGGGGTGATCAGAACGTTGGGGAGACCATTATAAAACCTTAGTTCTAGCCTGATTTAGCCACATATTTATCACCTTTGATGTGTGTTTGGGGCCATTGTCTTGTTGGAATACCCATCTGCATCTAAAACCCAACCTACTTGCTGATGATTTTAGGTTTTCCTAAAGAATGTGGAGATAGTCCTCCTTCTTGATTTTTCCATTTACTTGGTGTAAAGCACCAGTTCCACTTGCAACAAAACAGCCGCAAAACACAATACTATCACTGCCACGCTTAATGGTAGTTTTGGTATTCTTGGGGTTAAGGGCCTCCTCCTATCTCCTCCAAACAACTCCAAATAGCTACATTTTTATTTAATGTGACCACAGAACTTTCTTCTAGAAGGTCTTTTTGTTGTCCGTGTGTTTAGCAGCAAACTTCAGTCGAGCATTAAGGTGCTGCCTTTGGAGAAAGGGCTTCCTTCTTGCACAACAGCAAAAAACTTTGACTGAAACCTGTGTTGCAGGAGTTTCTAATTCATTTAAGACCTGCTTAATGGTCATTTTTGGTTAACTCTTGGGCGTTCAGTTCATGCATGGCTGTAGAGTAAAAACTGCTCTCCACTGGAAAAAAGACTCCAATAACTGCAGAAAGCTTGATCCTCCTTAGTGTCCTGAGGAAGTACGGTCCATGCTGGGTGATTTTCACCAACACAGTGGAATTTACAGCCCACTTGACGTTCTCACTGATGTACATTCCCAGGAACTTAAAACTGGAGACCCTCTCCACCTCCTCCTCTCCCGTTTTGAGTGCCAGCTGCTCCTCCTGTTGAAGTCAATGAGGAGCTCCTTTGTCTTTTCGATGTTTAGTCATGGGTTGTTCACTGCACACCATTCTGTTCGTTTGCAGACCTCATCTCTGCAGGCTGTCTCATCACCATTTGAGAGTCCCACCACTGTTGTGTTGTCTGCAAATTTTCTGTATTTGTGGGAGTATACTGTCATATGTATAGAGGAAGTAGAGTGCTGAGGTTCAGTCTCGGGGAGATGAAAGGGCCGAGTCTCACTCTCTGTGGGCAGCTGTTGAAGAAGTCCTTTATCCACAGACACAGTTATTACTGAGACCAAGGTCCTGCGGTTTCCTGACCAGCCTGCTGGGGCCACTAGCATTAAAAACAGAGCTGTAATCTAAAACCAGCATCCTCACATACAGTATATCCACTTCTGCTCCAGGTAAGTCAGCGCAGTCCGGAGGGCGGTGTTTATGGCGTCCTCAGTAGATCTGCTTACCCAATATGCATACTGGTGCTGGTCTAAGGCAGGGGAGAGGAAGGAGTTGATGAAGCACTTTAAAATGATGGGTGCCAGTGCAGCTGCCCTTTAGTCATTCAGGGAGCTGATATTGGTCCGTTTGGGCACTAGGATGATAGTTGCAGTTTTCAGACAGCCCGGAACAGTAACATGCACCTGACAGCACAGTCTTCAGGTTGATATGATTACATTCAATTATGAGAATGTAAGAGGTCGCCAAGAAAATCTGATCAACACAGCTTTCTACAACACCAACACTGATCATTCAAGTTGTTTATGTACGTTTTTGACCTTGCAGAGTTTGACATATTTCCAGAAGACCTGTAATAATTCTAAATGCATTGTTGTTTTTTGTGACAAAGACGCATGTGTTTCAATGATTCCCTCATAGAAAATTAACAGTTATAGGAATCATGGCAATTGAAGACTGCCAAGACATTCATGGTCTGTACAAGTGTATGTAAAGTCGTAGGTAAGTAAACTGTACGTGCTCACATAATGTGTGTTTATATTATTACCTGCAGCGTTTTGTTTTGTCTGACACATGCTTTTAACGTATGCTTAGCCAGCAGTCACTTTCTTTTTATGGTTTGTAATCCTTCCTCTGCACACTGAGTTGTATTTTTGATCTGGAGCATCAGAAACCTATTGAGTCCTGGGGCCTCATTTATCATCAGCATGTACGCACAGACGTGTACGAAATGAGTGCGTACGAACATTCCCATGCCAATCAACTTGTATTTATACTTAGGAATATGCGTAAGTATAAGTACAATTCTGACCATGCGCACGCACATTATATAGCGGTAGAATAGTGAAACTACAAATAGAAAGCATAAAGGGATTTTGACCATCGGCACATTCCAGTGTGAGGTTGGAAATATGCAACATTTCCCAGCCACCACTGAGCAGGATCATGCCAGCCATGTTGGATGCTATAATTCTCCTGGCCCCAGCCTACATCCAGTTCCCTCACAGCCGTCATCAACATGCCCAAATCAAATGGGGACTTCAGGCGATGGCTAGATTCCCAAATATAATTAAAGCCATAGACAGCACCCACATTGCAATCAAAGCAGCTTCACTAAACGAATTTAATTATGTAAATAGACAAGGGTTTCATTCAATCAACGTACAAATAATTTGAGATGCACATTTGTCGCGAGCAGAACACTGCTGTGGGTCTCCAAGCAGGAGTTGTTGAAGATGGCTGGCTTATTGGTAAGTGTTACGAAGTGTGGAAATGTTTTAGCTGGACTTCGTATGGTTATTAAAACATGTGATCTGTAGTGATCAGGGTTATCCACTGGGTGAACGTTCAGTATTAAATCATCCTCCAGTTGCCGCCATTTCTCTTTTACGTGCTGTGATGCATTTTTTGGCACGAGGCTTAACGTCAAACCACTTTTTTTTTTTGTAAATTTTTATTTCTGCTAGCAATCTCTCCTCTAAACCAACAGAAATAACTGCAGTGGTTATCTTGTCCCATGCAGTATTTTTTTTCTTTCGTTGCTTATCCCAACATTTCACGCACTAAACAATAGTTTCTGGTTAGCTTCAACCTCGCTGTAGTACCTCAATTTCGGTTTCTGAAAAGTCTCTCTTTGTCGCCCCCTTTGCCATGATGATGAAAGGCGAGGGGAAAAAAATATTCACTTGTTTTATAAAGAGGTGTGTTGTTACCGTATATAGTCAATCAGAGGCGTTTCTGAAAGCAAATGATCCTGAAAGTGCACGAGCATGGGGGTTAAGAACAAGTGGGATATACCAACGCTGATGACTTAATCATATTTTACCGACTTACCGATAAAAATTATTTTTTGTTCTTGCGTACACTCTAGATTTCATTTGTAAGACAGAATTTAGAAACTTTTCTATGCACTGTTGATAGCTGAGGCCCCTGTACTCTAGCTTTTAGACTTATCCTGCGCATAATGATAATGA
Organism: Stegastes partitus; assembly: GCF_000690725.1. Lineage (NCBI taxonomy): Eukaryota > Metazoa > Chordata > Actinopteri > Pomacentridae > Stegastes > Stegastes partitus. Next base: position 474,003 of record NW_007578001.1, on the reverse strand, counting down.
AAACTGGCATTTCAATTTTAATTGGATTCACACATATTTCCGTTAAAAATGTCATTTGTCAGTTTGAAAATAAAAATGACTAGAAATTTTAACATCCACCCTAATTTATTACACACATTAAGAGTAAGTGTACACCTTAGACCAAAATATATACACAGCTATATTGACTTTGACTTTTGAACAATATTATTGCAGCTGCAAACAGCAAATACATTTTCACTTTTATTGAAAAATTTCAGTTGAATACTGGCAACTCTGGACCTACATAATATGCAAAGGTAATATTGCTTACCTGATATTACCAGGCTGAGCAGGTAGAAACGAATGGCGCTCACTCTCATATGAGCATCCATGAGGAGGGTCAATATGCTCACACCATTGAATACGACCTGCAGAGCATTTAATGACAGCATTTAGTGGTGTACAATGTCAAATATTGCATTGTGTGCTTTCTGCATGTTGATAACACTACTACTGTGGCTTGGTGCTGCTGCCTTACTTTTTCATTGCATTTACCCTTCTAATAAAATTGACCCATATGTGAAATATGTGTGAAGGAAATTGCAAGTTCATACTCCAAACAAGAAGACGATGCTGTAGAAGATAGTCATAGGGACAGCAATTGTCAGCGGCTCACTTTTGGTGACACTAATGTCGAGCTGTGGCGTCTCACTGGGGCTGACATTACAGCTGAACAGGAATGAAATTTGCTCTGAGATGTTCATGGTGAGTCACCTGTGTGAAAATCAGAAAGTTGTCACAGAGAAATAGTGTCTGAATTCCATGATTGAGTTGGACAATCTGCAGTAAAATAAATAAATTAAAGGGTCTATTAAAAAAAAAAAAGAAAGAAAAAAGAAAAAAGAATAGATTAACAATGGTGTTGGCCATCAGCATTAGCATAATTCATGTCAGATGTCATTGTTTTTAATTATTGACTTTTAAATTGAATGCTGAAATAGCCATTCTTTTCAGAAATGTTTATAGACAACTGATTTCTGGATGATATGATCGGATAGAAGAAAAGAAGAGATAAAACTGCCGTCAGAATAATATTTTTCTTGTGATTTTCTTGTTTTGTCGTCAAATATATTTCTTTAATTTACACTGGACTCACAGACAGAATGTCTAAATACAAAAGTATGCCTTTTCAATAACTAAATCCCTCACTCAGGAGCAGACACATCTATATTAAAGAGAAAAATAAGCTCAACGTTAGAGATTGGTATGTACCCAAACACTGACTGAGATTCATCCATCCTGCACAAACACTTTTACTCAGAAACCTGTTGCTTATTAAGACCAAATTATACCCATATATATCAAGAGAAGTGGGCTAATTAGAGGGCACACAGAGAGCAGTGTAATTATATTAATCTATCAAACACTACATTTCAATTAGGTTGAAAGCCGACAGGTTTCATAACACCTAATTAAAATCTGATATGCACATTCTGTACAAACTGCTAGTACAGCAAGAGATTTTCAATGTCTTTTGTTTTAAACAACAGCAGTGCACTTACAAATAACCTATTGAAAGGTGTATTGGATAAATGATGCGCACACTCACCTTCAAGAGAAAAAAAAGAGCAGAAGCCAGCGAATCTCTCCTTCCCTCAACGAATCTCTTACTCCTTCTGTGACTCTCGCTCACTCGCTGTCTCCCCCTCGCTCCCTCCGTCTCCCTCTCTCCCTATAAGCACACTCTCACTCACAAACAGATGGTCACAACAGAATCTTGAAGGGGTCAGTACATTTGACGTTAAAAATGTGTGAAATTTAATTTCAAATGCATTTTTCGGACATCAACCAAAAAACATCTCAGAAAGCCACAATCATGATTTTACAAGCAGCTGGACGATGGATCAATCAAAATATGGTACTGACCAATTAACGACTCAAGCCACAGCCACTCAGTATACAAAATATAGCCTCAACATTAGCCTTAAAACGTGATCTCACATCAGCTAGAAAAATTCAAAATATCACTTTCCAAACATAGCAAAGAACAGTCCAGTCTCACGTCAAAATGTATGATGTTTTCCTCCTTGGCCACAATGCAAATTGGTAAATGGTTTGCACTTATATAGCACCTTTCTGCCCCAGTGGTGCTCAAAGCTCTTAACAATATTCCAATTTCCCAAACACCCATTCATACACACATTTACACACCAATGGTGACAGAGCTGCTATGCAAGGTGCTCACTTGCCATTAGGAGCAATTCAGGTTCATTGTACCGCCAACCTTGCAATTACCAGACAACCCACTCTGTCATCTGAGCCCCAGCCCCTTTAGTTTTACAATAAAAATTATAAAATTATGAGATGCCTCCTTTTTTTCTTACACCTATCCAAGTAGTTTGTTGCCTAAATCCAAAAAAACCCCCCAAAAAAACACAACTAAAAATCAAACAAAGTCTAAAAATAATGTGAACTGAAGTCTGAAAATAATGTGAAAAAAAGAACCACAAGGTCTCCTGGATGACAGTCATGTGACTCACTCCTCCATATTCAGACTTTGCCATGTCGAATCTCCAAAGAGACAACAACTTGACAGTCACATGACACGGACACAGGCCTATATACGCGCTGAATGGGGCACATATGGCCATTATAAATTTTGATGAGACTGTTTGAAAACATACATGCTACATGAGTAGCATAATTAGTATACTGATGAACCCTTGAACCCTTGATAATATGATGGATGAATAATCTTAGATGGACATAGTCTCCTCTAGAATTTAACGCAGCAATCACAAAAGATGCCAGAGCCTATAGCTTTTTTAAAATTATGATAATGACCTTAAACCTCTCATGGCCACATTATCCTCATTCTTCATTGAATTTTTCAAAAATGCCATTTGGATGTAATAACAAGGTTAAAAAAAAAAAAAAAGAGAGTCTTTAAGGTGTTTTTTTCCGTTGCAGCAGTACATAGTTCATGGAAAGCTTGGTAGACCTCTGCTGATACATAGATTTATTCTAAGATGACTAATCCCACAGTCTGTGTTCCATGATTCAGTCAATTCACCGAGAAGACTCACACTGTGTCCTCACTGAAATTGGGAACAAATTGTTTACCCTCCCACATGATCCAATGTATATAAAACATTTCCCCTTTTTATTGTTTTTCAGCACTGAAATTTAGTCAATTCAATTTGGCTTCATGGACAAACTCTTTAAAGAAAGACTGTTTCATGTCAAAGTGAAAATAGATTTCTACAAAGTAATGTAAATTCATTAAAAATATGAATGTAAAATAAGTGATTGCATAAGCATTCTTATGCAATTATTAGTCTTTCTGCAAAAAACTATCATTCTGCTATAAGGGGGGAAAAAACACTCATTCATTTGTATTTCTTTAAACCAATCAGTCATTGTGGTCATAGTTAAGTGAAGGATGCATCTTATGTGTTCCCTCAAAATAATGGTGGGGTGCATGTTGTGGTGAAACATTTGCATGCAGGGCAATAAGCATTGTAATTAAAAACGGTTAATCGACAGAAGAAAAAAACAACTACCATGGCTGCTTTTTGTACGATCCAAAAATTTGAAAATCCAGTGAGGACACCCGGGATCTTTCTGCGTGGAGTTTGCATGTTCTCCCCGTGCAGTGTGGGTTCTCTCCGGGTTCTCCAGCTTCCTCCCACAAGTCTAAAAACATGTTGAGGTAAATTGGTGATTCTAAATTGTCCATAGGTGTGAATGTGAGTGTGTTTGGTTGTCTGTCTATAAGTGTAGCCCTGTGATAGACTGGTGACTTGTCCACGGTGTCCCCTGCCTTCACCCTAAGTCAGCTGGGATAAGCTCCAGCCCCCCATGACCCTAGTGAGGATTAAGCGGTGTATAGATAATGGATGGATGTATGGACGGATGGACGGATGGACGGATGGACGGACGGACGGACGGACAGATGGATGGATGGATGGTTGCTCCGAGGTTGCTGTTGCTGTTTCTTATAGTGAAGGAAACAGTAACACACAGATAGTAGAGGGAAGGACATAGCCAACTGAAATAAGCTGTGGCTTATACCTGCACTCCACATCCGGTGAGTCAGAATACATGATTAGTGAAATTGAGATCATCTGAGTGCAGTGGATGTGTCTACAGTGAATGTATGTATGTATAGTATAAAGACACTTGTGTTTGTAAGTATAGTCACCAGTGAATCAGTACACCTGGGTACCATGAAGACATAACACTCCAAGCAACTCAATGAAAAGGTTATTAAATACAAGCCATGGAATTTTCCTTGGAGTACAGTTAAATCCATCATTAAGAAATGGGCAAGCCTTCCTCAAAAAATTAGTGACACCAAGACCTATTACTCCTTTGAAAGAGTGACCAGCTTCAGCTTCCACATGGCAAATACTGTGCATACAACAATTGTTCTCAGGTGGTGAGATTCTCTCAAAGCTTTATGGTATAATGGTGAAGAGAAAGCCCCCTTTGAAAAAAGAAGCTCATATTGAATCTCCACCAGGGCTCACCAGAGGGCATGTGGCAGACTCTGAAGTCAACTGGAAGAAGGTCCTTTGGTCTGATAAAATAAAAAAATAAAACTTCAGCTTTTCAGCCATCACAACACCAAACACTGCACATCATCATAAACACATCATCCCCATTGTGAAGCATGGTGGTGGCAGCATCATGATGTGGAGATGCCTCTTAAGAGCAGCAGGCCCCGGGAGGTTTGTAACAGTAGAGGGTAAAATTAATGCAGCAAAGTATAGAGAAAGTGTGGAGGACAACCTGATTCAGTCTGAGGAAACTGTGGCTTGTGAGAAGATTTGTTTTCCAGCAGTGCAATGACTTAAAGTATACAACTAAAACTACACAGCATCGGTTTTATTACAACAAGGTGAATCTTCTTACAAGCTGGATTCTGTTTTTCAGTCGACTACTAATTGGAGAGTTGGAGGTTAAAGTGACTTCACGATGCTGAACCTCTAGTTGAGTGAGAAACACTGTAAAGTACTTTGTAGACCTGCTAAGGTTTGAAGGCACTATATAATTGCAGACCAATTTGAGCATCACAGGAAAGGCTACATCAGGTTAAAAAAAAAAAAATGTAAATGAGCAAAGAAATTCTGAGGAATACAGTGAGCTGGTTCATTATTCATTTGATGTCATTTCCACATAGACAAGTTCCTAGATAGTTTATACAGATGTTTTCCAATGTATGCATGCATCTGATCTTGCATACAGTAGACTACCTTTGTGCAGTGTGTCCCTGCTTTGAGAGAAACCTTAACTCAAAAATGTAACCACAGTCTTTTTATGTTTTAGCTTGTGATGTTTTTATGTCCTCTACAGAGTGGGACTGTGTGAGCAGCCCTATTAAGGAAAGTAATACGTTTAATTTGTTTAACCCTTTCAAAAGCCTGACGGATAATTTGTTAATTTTTTGATTGGCTGCCTAGGAGCAGTAATCAGGCACCCAGCAGAGACTCAAGGAAGTCGCTAATCTCTTTCCAAATGGCAAATTGCTTGTGTAGATCAAACACAATGGCCTAAAAAGTCATAATTACCGAGGCATAGAGGCAGTGCTAGAAAGTGCTTTTGTACAGCATCAGGCTGACCATCAACCGTTTCCGATCTTTATGTTAAGTAGCCTTATATTTACAGATCTGAGAGCGGTGAAAGCATAGAGGACTATTCCCCAAAATGTCACACTATTATGTTAAACAGCATTTCAACCTAATATGACACAGAGCACAGAAGAAATGTAAACAAGTTTAAACAACTGAGGTTGTTCTCTTTATTAAAACCCAAGAATATTTATTGTTCACATATAAAAATGATTAATATATAGAATATGATTTCTTTATATTGTTTCTTATAAATACAATGCACATTTCTTTTCGTTTAGGTTTTTCGGGAAACAATAAAAACAATTTATAAAACAAAATCATCCTCTAAAAAAACACACACATGCAAATTAGAGAGCTGTTAGAGAGCTGTGCTGTTTGCTTGCGTTAGCCCAGTTATGATGTCTTCTTGTGTTATCCCAGCGTCCTTTGCCATGGCATAGAAATGGCCTTGTTTTTCAAACAGGTTGCTTGGAGAATCAAATTCCACAATTTTACCAGCATCAAGCACCATTACCCTGTGGAGGAGAAGCACAGGAAGAAATGATAACCTGACCAGTGTTCATACTGACAGAGACGCTCCAGCAAAGATAATCATTCAGTTAGATCGGTTTAATGCCCAAGGTTCCAACCTCCTGTAAAGAACGTTGTTCACTTTCATGATGTGCTGGAGAATTGAAACGTTTATGGTGTTATCTTAACACTTCTGAATTATTTTGCATTTTTCATATTTTCTCTCTTCAGGTTGCATGCAAGAGAGCACAAAGCCTTAAACACGATGTCATCCTATTTGCAGGCGTTGCAGTTTCATTTGCAGGCAGTTTTCAGTCTATCAAGAATACAGTGAATGAATTCATACACGATGGCCTTCTCCCCTGCACTTTGTCTGTGGTGGTGCCTGTCAATCTAGGTGAAGCCACTGGAGACTTTGATGAAAGATCCTTTCATGTGTCTATGTGTTCTTTTTACAGATACGCATAAAGGCTGACTTGGACACCTGATCCCTAAAACCTGACACTGAATCATACTAGCCCATTGTCTGGGACCCAAAAAATGATAAATGTTTCAAAAAATAGAAGCAATAACTAGGATTTGGGCAAAAAAAATATCTGAGACCTGCATGTGCTCAGCATCATGGAAGAACATGAAATGAATCAAAAAAGCAACTGTACTTTTATTGGAGACAGTTAGGTGTAGGGTGATTACCTACAATGCTAAAATGCTCAAAGCAATAGACTGACAGACAATTTGAGCAAGTAGACCATGGATTTAGGTTGTTTTGTCGAATAACACTCGTATGTATGCTTTATGTATTATTACTATTGAGTTGTTGTCCCAAGAGCTTAAAACTGCAATAAAGGTCAGTGTGCGGTGGCAGCACAGGGGAGAAACCGTGACATTTGGAGTTTTTACCTTCATGCTTTTTACTATATTTGTACGCTGGCATTAAAACTGGAAGAGGTTACAAAAATGTGGAAAAAATTAAAAATAACATTTCATCGTTCTCAGTCATGTTGTAAAAACTACTTGTTGGTTTCTCACAATGCTCAAAACCAAACAATAGCAGATGAAAGAAAGAAATCTGCCACTGACAAGAATTAAATAGGTGCTGAGGACCCTCATCACAACATTTTAAGGGACATTAACTCACCTCGAGCTGTCCATGATGCTGTGTAGACGGTGGGCGATGGTGAGGACGGTGCAGTATGAAAACTCCTCGCGGATGGTTTTCTGAATGAGGTCGTCTGTCTCCAGGTCAACAGCTGCGGTGGCCTCATCCAGGATTAAGATCCGTGACTTTCTCAGCAGTGCTCGGGCCAGACACAGGAGCTGCCTCTGCCCAACGCTGGGAGGAAAGTGACATGTGTTGAGAACTCAGGAGAGTGCTTTGGGAGCACACGGATGAAAATAAACCCACAAATGGACACTCATTACTGGATAATTAAAAGACACTGGAGGGCTTGGGGCTCCTGTGGGATGCATTAGGACATGCTGGCACAAACACCTGATACATGTGGGTGGTGCATGTTAGCACTCCAGGAGGTTTAGAGTTCAAATCTAAGGATGCTGGAGATCACCTCACTGACAGGTACTAATTATGCTTTTAATCTGTGCATGTGTGTGTGTGATCAGGTGAGATATGCAGCTTGCCAACACTTAATTTGATGGACAAATAACTGTTGAGCAGAAAACACAATTTAGGAATCAGTATTTAGGATTATTTTAGAGACTGTGACACATTTATCTATTATTAGATGTTTGCATGTTACAAATCAGCATTCATAGCAACTCATCTAAAGCATCAAGATTGGTCTGTGCAGTTCACCTGTGTGTTGACTGGATGTTGGCCTGTTTCTATGACATACTGCGACAAAACTGGTTCACACTCAGAGCCAAAAGCTCTTTTTCAGAAATCTAAATAATTTTTCATTTTCACTGCTCACCTGAGGTTCTCTCCCCCCTCTGCAACTTCATGTTGTAGTCCTTCCTGCAGCCCTGATACATAGTCCTTCAGGTGAGACAGCTCCAGTACTCTCCAGATTTCCTCATCGCTGACTCTTTCAAATGGATCCAGGTTCATCCTCAGCGTCCCAGAGAACAAAATGGGATCCTATCGCCACAGGGTTGGATAGGTTAGGTTAAAAATGATAGGTTAAAAATGAATGACATGTCTGAGTCATTGTTCAGGTTTTTTTTTGTGTGTGTGCGTGTGTGTGTGCATACCTGTGGTATGATTGTGAGGTGGTTCCTCAGGTCATGTAGTCCTATTTTGGCGATATCTATATCATCAATAAGGATGCGCCCTTCAGCAGCTTCAATAATTCTAAACAGGCAGTTTGTTAGACTTGATTTGCCAGCTCCTGTGCGGCCCACGATGCCAATCTGAATGCAATAAGAGAAAGCAGAAACACAATGGTTGACACGTCTTTCAGAAAGGTTTTATAAACTCTAGTCACTAACCATTTGTAAGTGGATGTACATCGAGGTTGTACACAAACAAAACATGAATATAAAGAATAATATGAGGCTTTTATACTCTGTCTGCAGCCTATATTTGCTTAATGAAAGCTTTAAAATGAATAATAACTGCAAGAATGTTATGCTGCACAAACACAACACTGGCATAGCTGTAGAGCAACTTAATTTTCTCGTGTTTTGAGCTATTTCTGCTTTTGTTGTATATTTTTCTATAACATAACAAGCTCTATATTGCACCTTTTGTATGTAGTTGTCTTTGCTGCAGCCTGGGTACATTCTGAAGATACAATAAACCCACAGCTGACAATAAAGTCAAGATTCATCAAAAGAAATTCCAGGCACAGGAAAGCAAATGAGACCAGGTTAGAGTGGATGCAACATCAATATCGCATCCCAAAGATCAAAGGCCAAAAGTGAGAAAGAAAAAATGTCATTTTCTATTAGGTGGTTGGTTTCACCATCATTAAAAAGCAGAAATACAGTCTGCTGTTTTGAATTTTTATTTTCAATTCAATGTTCAGCTTCTACTGTTTAAAATTATTTTACATTTTTATTCCAATGATGGATGTGTTTTGTCTGGTTTGGATTTTTTGTGCAAGTTTTTAAGATTTCCATTGTTTATATTATTCACATTATTTTTACAGCTGCAACTACCAGCTATTATCATTTTTGATAGATCTGTAGATTGTTTGCTTGATAGATGATTAAGAGTTTGGATTCAAATTGAAAATTGAAAACAAAAAAAAAGAGTGAGAAGTAAAATCTCAGGCACAATTTCATAAAGTACAAAGTAAAATCACTGAATGCTGTTTTTCTGACCAACAGACCAAAGACATTTTCTTTACTTTAATGCTTCAGTGTAAAGAAAAAAATAATTATCACAGGAAAGAACACGTAGTCATTGAAGTTCTCCACCAGTCAAAGGTTAGTGTCCATCACTGTCATTATTCTAAGATGTATGACCTTTGCTCTATAGAGTGACATATTTTCAGAGAATAGGCTCCTTGCTCACCTCAAGGTGTGTCTGTGAGCAGGATTTGTGACATGACAAGCAGGTTAAAAGCCAATCCAGGTCCAACTGGAAACTTGCCATCAGTTCACATTCAGTGCAAATGATCTTTTCATGCATAGTTAAATCTTTTGAAATTAAAAATATTCATAGATTCAGGACTTGAACTGAAAATGTCTGGTGAGAATCCTAATCCATTATTAAAACATATTTTAAAAAATAAATAAAAAATCTTTCAGTCGTCTAATCCCAGGCTAATTTTTGAAACTCTAATCATATATTTGTTTTGTTTTAAAAATGCACAGAATATAATTCGCTGTTTATCTGAGGCCTATTTATCTAGTCTATTTTATTTAATCCTACAGGCTGTTTCCACATGCATGCATGCACACACTGTCACATATACACACACATACAAACACACTAACCTTCTCGGTGCTCTTGATGTCACAAGTGATTCCATGCAACACCAGGTCTAATCCAGGTCTGTAACGGACCTTGTAGTTTTCAAACTGCAGCCTTCCTGTCTCTGGCCAATTTTTTGGAGGCCGAGAGTCAGTTATCCACTTAGCCTTGTCCAAACACAGAAAAGAAAGATGTGTAATGGTGCAGAAGTTGTCCGAATGAGCTATGACAGATCTTTCTATTTCTAGATCTAAGTGCTTAAACGTTTGGAAAAATGACATGAACATAATTAAAGCCAAGAAAAATAATGAATTAAAACAACAAAAATGACACCATTTGAAGATATTTCGAAAAAGTTCCCAGTGCTTGAGATCAAAAACCTATACAGGCAATCATATTTATTTACAGTTAAAAGGAAGGGAATCAAAGACAAATAATGTTCCACTGCCCAGCATCTCAAATGTACATCCTATTCCAGATCTGATATAGGTGTCTGGTCTTTCACCATAGGTATGAATGAGAACTTGTTCATAATGTGTTGTGCTCATGCACAGAAACGTTCTCACATCAATAAGATTCAAGGCTCAAGGCTTTTATTGGTCACAATAAAGGCCATAATGTATTATGCACCTGTTCCAGACCGAAATGATAATAATAACAATAATAATAATAATAATAAAAAAAATAATAATAATAAGAAGAAGAAGAATATGAAAGAATAAAACACAAGAAATATATATATATATGAATATATATAGATAGATCGAAAGAAGTAAGCAAAATAAATACATCAAAGTGTCAAATAGTGCAAAAAAGAAATAAAATAAAACAAAAAAATATATATATATATACTTAAATATACACACAAGGTGACCTACCTCATTCTCAATCGCCGCGTATTCGTTCACTCTCTCCACAGCTACAATATTGTTTTCCAGCTCTGAGTTCATCCTCACTAGCCAATTTAGCGTCTGTGTTATCTGTAAAGCACCAGCAGGAGACAGGACTGTGTTTATCATTGCCACCAGAACATTCCTCTTCATCACTGTGATTATAATTGCATTGACATTAACATTATCATTATGTGCGGTGTGCATGATAGCAGTGTTGATGACTAACATTAAGGGCGTAGGATATAGACATGCCAACCAGGCCGCTGTCCAGAGAGTCTCTGGAAATAACAGCAAACAGCGCAGAAAAAAACACCACCATATTTCCGACGGACTCGAGACGGATGGCCAGCCACCTGCAGAATAAACAAGCATAAAGTGACTCTCACACACACACACAAATGGTGTCATCTTTTCCCATCCCATTGGTTCTCTGAAAAACACATTAAAAGGAGAACATGCTTGAACGTGTTGATGATTTGTGTTTGCAGGTACCCTGTTCATATCTGACCTGTTCGACACTATCCACGGGTAGACGCTCTTGAGGTTTTCATCGATAGTTATTTCGTTGTGTTTAAGAAACCTGTCTTGATGCTTGTAGGCTCTTATCACTGATAGACCTGACACTGTCTCACCAAAGTGAGAGTATATCGGAGAGCGAGACACTGAGTCCAGCCGACGCAGCTGTCTTGAAGTGGCTATGTAGAAGCGCTGGGTGCAGAGAGAGGGGAAAAGAAATCAATGAAATAACAGAAGGGTAATTCAGATTCTCTTTATATGTGGGACAAGTGTTTTTTCTCCTTTTTTTATATTTAATATTTTGTGTTAAATAAATGTCTCTTCCTCTTTAACATTTTTTCGCTTGCCGTGTTTGTTTCTTGTGCTGTTTTGTTCAGCTTACCTGTACAAAGTAGTAAATCAGGGCCAGAGGAATGAGGACTATGGTGAAGTATGGAGTTGCCAGACAGATGACAAACAGTGTTCCCACTACGCCCAGCAGACACATGAGCCAGGAGCGGAAGGTCTGAGGAATGGCTTCATCTATGGTGAATATGTCCTTCAGGACCAACATTAGGAATGTTAATCTTCAACAAAATGTATAACAGGAACCTATGACAGTTCTTTAATAATAGAATCCTTTATTATCTATTGAAATGTCAGAGTTCCCGCTGGACAAAGAAAAAGCAGCATCACACAAAGAACTGAAATCGAGTTTAGAGGGCTTCAACAGTGCTTGGTCCATGCAGGGGGGCTTATTTTTATTCCTGCTGATTGGAAGCCATTAAATTTCCATGATAATAAATGCTGTAGGCAAAACTGACAACCACTTTAAGGATCAAAATTGACTTTTAAAGGATTCATCTCCGGGGTCCAGCAGATTGCACTTATACATCGTGCCATCCAGCTGTGATAACATTGCACACACTTGTTCAAATTGCGCTTATACGATTTAAAGAGCAGATACAGTTGTATTTGGGGAAATTACAGATGTTGTTGATTTTTGAAGTTAAATGCAGTCAGGACTGCTCCTGTGACCAATACACATTAAATTATGCATTTCTTCAAATGTTACTTTTAATAGCAGGAATCTGTATTTCTAAAACTAAACAAGAATTGTTGTATGTGTATACAGCGCGCTCCATAATTATTGGCACCCCTGGTTAAGATGTGTTCTTTAGCTTCTAGTAAATTCAGTTTTTTTTCTAAATAATATAGGACCACAATGAAAAAAAGAGGAAAATTCAACCTTTAATTCAAGTGCATTTATTCACAATTATTACAACCCTTGATGTTGATACTTTGTACAACCCCCTTTTTGCCAACAATTCATTTGAGTTGAGTTGAAGGTTACAATTTTTCTACAATTTTCAATGTGAGAGTATGCTTCTGCAATAAAAACTGAATTTAGTTTAAGGCTTTTAACACATCTTTACCACGGGTGTCAATAATTATGGAGGGCGCTGTAAGTAACAAAAGCAAACAGCAAAAAAAAGGGAGGAAAATTATGAAAAAGTAAAATGACATATCCTACCTTTGCAAAGCGGTTGACCAGTCTTCCAATCGGTGTAGTGTCAAAGAAAATCATTGGAACTCGCAGCATGTTGTTGAGCAGTCGTGAATGCAGAGTACCAGATGCAGCAACTGAGGCATGGGCTAGCAGCAGTGTGCCAAAGAACACAAAGACGCCTACAATCAAAGTAGAGGGGTTTTTTTCAATAAGAAACTGCACTTATACAAAGCGAAATCCATTTTTGTACAAAAGCCTGATTAGCATCAGAGACAAAAGTGAAACCAATGTGAAATTTTCTCTAATTATGAAGAATTAGATGCTGCTTTTCTCACGTAGACTGATGTACTGACTGGAATTTGCCAAGAATGGTAAATAGAAGCATGATTGCATTTTATAGATTCACAAATTCTAAAAGACACATGCTTGCTTGTGCTATAGAAATTGGACAAAACTGAAGGAGAAAGGCCAGATATGGAGGAAAAAACACCTAATTGTTATGACACATCCATTAACAGTGAGAAGAGTGCTAAAAATATATCAGTGTCTTCATTATTTCTGAGAATGATTACACACTGAAAAGCACCCACATGGAAGCATCAGGTGCTATTTACTCCAGTTTCATTTCCTGTCAAATCACGTACAGATGTTCAAGCTGAGCTCTAAGTTGGCTCAGGGATTATTCTGAAGTGATGTACACATCATCCTAGCTGGTGTTTTATTATTGCTTGTCCAGCACTGAATTCAAAAGAGGTTCTTGGGAGGAACAATCTGCTGATTAAACCTGAGTAACTCTTTAGAAGTCTCAGTGTGGGAAGACAGGATACATAATCAGGTGAATTGTGTTTCAGGGTAACTGTCTTACAAACATAATTATTATGACAACAGACCAATGAGAACACAGAATGTGCCCATAACGTTCTCGTAGTAAAAAAGAAAAGAAAAAGAAAGACAGAAATAAAGAAAAAAGATTTGACAACAACAAGACATGCCTTGAACAAACATCTCCTTCTACCCTGTGAAATCTCTTTGGATGTCACAATGCAGGTGTTGAATCACTTTCCTTTCTGTGATCAAATGACTGGGAAAAAAAGTTTCATGACATGCAGCCAGGAAAGGAGCCAGTTGTGCTATTATTTTAACTGTCTTACAGCTCCTTCACATTCTCATTCTTGTAATTTATTAGTCGTTAACAACTAATCCACATCTGAAGGTCAGCACAAGGGTCCTCTATTAAGAAACAAAAGCCCGCTAGGCATTAAACAACCCTGCTGATTGTATGTCCAGCTTGTTGTAGGATTACAGCAAGATGCTCTTATGAATCAATATTATTCAATGAATTGTTAATCAACATGATTAGACATCCCTACCTTGTAGCAAAGATCAGTAAATAGGAAATATAACATAATAAAGCTCAGCCTTGTGGTGCAATTCATTCTTTCTGAGTGTACTCATGAAATGAAGAGGCCTTAATAATTAAAAAGATATCAATTCCATTCACTGACAGCCTTGACAGAAATGATTCTTACTATTTTTTTAAATTTTCTTTTTGGCTTTTGCCTTTGATTATCAGAGCCGTGGAGAGAGGGATGAAGAGTGGGGTAAGTCCTGCAGCAAACGGCCGTGATAGGGAGTCGATCGCACGACCGCAGTGTCGAGGACTACAGCCCCTGTTCGTGGGTTGCCATCTTATCCGGTTGAGCTACCGGGGCACCCTTGACAGAAAATGTAAATGTACTGTACAAAAGGTCCCCGTGTTTGCACAAGCGTATTGTTGGAATAGAAATCTAACTGACATAGTTGGTCCTCCAATCACAATGTAACAGACAAAGTGCCACTTTTTCATTACTGACTGTCAGCATCGACCAGCCCATTGTGACTTCAAGATGAATGTAGAATCTTCGGGGAAATGAAAACAAGTAAGGATGTTCACAGGTAGTGACAAGCACCAAAACCTACAAAAGTAGCTGCCAACAGTTTGAGAGATTTTATCAAAAATGTCCACAGCACTTTGTCAGTTCACATTGTCATTCTGATGTTCCTTGGGGTCTAGTGCTATAAACGCTTCTTCTTTTGTCCTCTTCAGTATTTAAACTAATACAAAATCCTCTGTCAAGTTATCTGGGCTCCTTGGCTGCCTTAATGCTATTAGGGTCTGGATGGCAGAAAACTCTGCAGCTTAATGCTGACAAGATGAAGGTTCTGGTTGTTGCTCCTGAAAAGGTTGTCCCTGGGATTGTGCAAAGTATCGGGTATCTTTCCACTGCTGCTCACCCAAACCTGCGTAATTTAGGGGTAATATTTGATAAATCCTTGTCATCTGACACTCATGTAGAGCACCTGACCAAATCGTGTTTTTTTGAGTCTCTGGTCTCCTTTAAAAGCCAACTAAACACACACCCGTTTAGACAGGCATTTGGGTAACTTGTATGCATTAGCTCTGCATTTGCTTTATTTTTGTGTAGCATTGTTGAGTTTTCCACAAAGCATTGTGCAGTTTTTGCACATGTAACTCCGTGATTCATTTGATCTGTTTTGTGTTTTCTTTCATTTTTCATATTGCCTTTGTAAAGCACTTTATGATCTTTATCTGTGAAAAGTGCTTCACAAATAAATTTGACTTATGTAATGCAGGGTGCAATAATGAGACACAGATAACAAATGAGCTGTGTTGTGCCAATGCTGCATTGCTATGACTCAGAGCTCTGCTACATCAAATTAGGCGCTTATCAGTACAGAATTGCCTGAAAAGCACACACATGGATGCCTCATGCCAGCCAAAGTCTAATGATTGAGGTAGTTAAATGAAAACTTTATGGATATAGTGTTATATTGCCAATATAAACACTCACAGATCATAAACCTTTTCTGATCTTAACAATCCAGTCCATACGAGGACACGGGTCATGCGTATGTTTTTGCATGCTTTATCCATCTCCTGAAGTGACAACATTCTGCCGTTCAGACAGAGGCCAATTTCACAGTAATGTTTGCCCAGACTTCATTCAGACAGTGACAGAATGCACATGACAGTGCACCAAGTGATGTATAATGCCTAATAATGTACTAATACACAGTAGACTGAGACTAAACTAACATCAGGCTGATCAAACCATCCAGATAACTAACTTCCTAGTTTATTTACGATTTCCTAAATGCTAAAAGTTCTGTCGATGTGTGATGATAATCTAACTACTGCTTTACCAACAGCAACATAAAAATATCCTGACAGTAGTGATGAAGCTCAGGACTCAACCTGTAACGAATCATCTGACTGTGGCCTAAAAACTGTATCTCTGTGTTGGGGATAATTAATAATTGTAAGTAATTAATGAAGTTACTTGTGTTGTCAAATGTACATAAACATGTGCACCTCTCTCTTTGTAGATGCACATATGGATGCTGCAAGTTTTTAAGAAACTCAGAGAAAGGAGTCTTTTGAACATTTGGAAGCAACAAACTAAATTTCAGCTCCGATTATTGTTTTGTCAAAACCTGGATTATATTAACTGTTGATGGGCCTCATTAATCTGTCATGTTCCAGTCTGTTTTAATTGCTAAACATTTTTTTTCTTATGGACATTTCTATTTCTAAGAGTTGTGAAATGGATGGGGAAAAAGAAAGAGCAAGGCGTGCAAACTGTGGTTTTGCAACAACATGCAGTTCAGACTCGTGCCATGTCAGAAGCGATACGGACGTGCCACTACCTCCCACACAGTAAGGATGCTGTCACGACTTTTATGGAAACGTGACCAGGATGCACATTCAGACACGTTGACATGTTCAGACGTCGTCAGATTAAAATAAAAGGAAAAAAACTATTTTCCAAAATGTCAAACTATTCCTCTACTCAAAGTACAGGTTTCACATCAAATAAGGCACTTTTACTGTTACTAATAACATTCACTGTAGAGCTCAAGCTAACTGACATGAATCTAAAAAATAGTTCCAAATAAAAAAAATAAGAAAAATGGCGGGTTATTTACCCTGAGCCACTCCAAGAGCTCCGAACACCCCCACTCTCAGGTCTCTCAACGAGGCAGGGTATGTATCGTTGAAGTACTCCACTGAATCACTGGTCCAGTCACTTAGCCATAAGTTCTGACCAACGAAAGCAGCGTTCTGGAGGAAGTATCCCAGGAAGGCCAAGGCAAAATATCCCCAGCCCAATGCTCGCATGTACTGGAGATACACTGAAAACTTCACCTGGATATCAGAGACAGAAGACACTCAGGGAACCAGTTCTAATTTTGCACCATTCATGCTTTTAAAAGAATATTATTCATTACCTGCCCTGTTTCCATATTTTCCTTCTCTATTAGCTTCTGGCCTTTCTTTATTTCACCAGCATCTTCTGTTTTATTTGCAGTACTATTTACTCTTCTTCTGACACTACAAAAGAAGACAGAACAAACTGAATAAGAAAACAGGATTAAAGGAGTAAAAACAAAAACAGTACTTGCATGCTGTGCGTGAAGAAACAACATGAAAATTAGGTTTCTCCTTGCACTGCCACAAGATGCTCAAACCTGGTTTTACGTTGGCTGCGACGGATGCTGTTTTCTCTCTTCAGTGTAGCGGAAACTGTGTCCTCCAAAGGTAAGTCGGGTTGAATGTCTTCACTGTCAGGGATAAGTTCTAAGTCTTCAGTTTCCTGGCAACGATCTGTATAAATGTTACACACGGTGAGCTACACATGCTCGGAAATGGTAGTCATTTTAAAAATTGAGGAGATAAGATTCACACAAGGCAGTGATCACAAATATGAAGAAAGACGAGAAACATTATTTACAAGACACAAATTGAAAGTTTCAGTGACGTGCACACGCAGCATCAGTTTTGGTTATGCCTCTAAATCACAGTAACTTATACAGTCGTCCTCAAATTTCTTCATACCCTTAATATGACATTGCTTTTGAATTGTAGTTCAACAGAAATGTTTGGGAAAAACAACAACAACAAAAAAAAAACAAGCAAACAAGCATGATGGGATCCACAAACTAATATTTTGTTGAACAACCCTGTGAGCCAATCACTGCAATCAAATGTTTTCTGTAACTCTCAATCAGACTTCTGCACCTTTTGACAGGTATTTTAATTTAGTCCACTGCTCATCAGCAAAGTGCTCTAATTTGTCTGGAATAATTTATTTATTTTTTTTTTTTTTAATTATTCTTTTCAACCGCAATTCAAAAACAATGTCTTATTTCACAGAATTATAATTACGCTAAATAACTTTGCCTTTTCTTTAATGGAAGGGTATGAATAAATTTGAGGACAGCTGTATATCTAATCCACTGAGAAAAGCAAAAACAATTACCTGACTCTGATTGGCTCCGGTTCCTTTGCTCTTTGGCATATGTGTCCAGGAATTCTGAAAAAGCTCCTTTGCTGGCACGAAGGCTGTTGTATGATCCAACTTCAGACACCTGTCCATCCACTAAGACCACTATCTCATCTACATAAGGCAGGAAGCCTATTCCATGAGTCACCAGGATACGAGTCTGTACAGACAAAGACACAGCTGTAAAATCACAAGTACTTCTGATAATAATAATAATAATAATAATAATAATAATAATCAATGTATATATGTTGTGCATTGTGTATCTACTAGTGGGTCTATGGGATGATTGTAAATCTACCATAACATTTTTCTTTAGTTAAAATATATTCATATTCTGACGTGTTTGCCATCAATGCTTCATTATTCAGGACTTTACTTTGAAATATACAACTTCAAATAGTATTTCCTTTAATTTGAAATGTAAACAGCACAAACCTTATCTTTGAGTATTCCCTTTGGTCCAATAACTTTGTCGAAGAGATGCTTCCCGACATGAGCATCCACAGCAGACAAGGGGTCATCTAATAGATAAATATCAGCTTGATTGTAGGCTGCTCTGGCCAAGCTCACACGTTGCTTCTGACCTCCTGAGAGGTTGATACCCTGAGAAGAAAGGCGAGAGAGGAGAGGAGATGAACAACACAAGACAACATTAGGGCTAAACAAAAAAAAAAAAAAAAAGAAGCTTCTCTTCATACAAGGAGCTACAGTAAGTCGTGCATTATTATATGTTTGAGAGCCTTCATGTCAGAAGGAACAGTTTCACCACCAGCACTGGAGCTACATTTAGAAGGAACAATACCGCAACTCGGAGAAAAAGTAGCACACATGGTAATATTTCGACGTGGATGTATTAGCATGTGTATTAGCATGTTTCAAGTGAATTTTAAAAAAATGAAAAAGGAATGTTGAAGCGCATCTATGAGGTAAAAATTTAACAAATATATAATAAAATAATGGCAAAAAGATGCAACAGCGGGTAGTGTAAGCTGATCTGACCAGCAATCAATGTCATACTGGTTTTAGATACACTCAACATAAACAGCACACAGCATGGACCCACCACAACATACCACAGTACTTATCTGATGATTATCACACTTAAAATCCTTGAAACACTTGAACTCACTTTCTCTCCAATCTCAGTCTGATCTCCTCCAGGCAGAAGCTCCAAGTCGGGGGCGAGGGCACAGGCCTCGATTATCTCCTGGAACTTCTTTTCCTCATGTGGGGAGCCAAACAAGATGTTGTCCTTCAGAGTAGCATTTTGGATCCAGGCTTGCTGTGGCACAAAGGCAAGAGAGCCCTGGACAGAAATACAGAGTCAGAGTCAGAGTTCCTTATAACTACACTATTGTCCAGCTCCTTACATGAAGGTGCCCATATAGGATTTTCACTCAGACCAAACATTACTCTGGCAAAGAGAAAAATACCAACACACTTTAATAGAAAAGATTAGAAAGCCTTGATCAATTACATTTTTCAGAGAACAGGTTGAAGAAATGTGTTGGCTGCAGCAACCTTCCCTCTTTGTGCTTCTCAAAGACTAAAACAAAGTACCCTGTTCAATATGGCTCAATCTGTTCTTAAATGAAGTGACGCAAAAGCTTTGAATTGTGTTTCTATTATTGCTGTGGCACCTGCATCTCATTTTGGCCTTGGCTGATATTGTGGTTTCATGTTTGTCTAGTGTTTGTTTTACTTCTCATAGATCGTCATTGTTTTTCAGTCTTTATTGTAATCTAACCCTCAATGACAGTAATGACTACTTCTGTATTTTTAGTCACCAAATAAACTCAGTGAGTGATTCAATCAAAACCTGGCTGATTTCCATTGCATATAATAACCTACTAGAAAAACAGGAGTGATAACATCCTGAAAAATTCTGGCTTGACACGATGAGAGAACACTCTTGAACCACTTGTGCACAGAAGAGTATTGAATATTCAATTATTAGTACAGTGAAGAGACCAACGTGCTACGCTAATTATTTGAGTACTTTGGGTAATTACAAATTGTCTGCACGAGTGCTTTTAATTAACACTTCAAGAATGTTTTGCATATCACATGATATTTTCTAAAACCACTGTTTCTGTAAGACAGATACGAAGACAGAAATAAGATGTTACCAGAATGTTGACAAAGCCTTTAGTGTTGTGCATCTCTCCAAGCAGTGCTGAGATAAGAGAGGACTTCCCTGAGCCAACAGCTCCCACTACTGCTACCAACCGACCAGGTTTAATGTCCAAGGACACACTGGGAAACACACAGAGAAAAAGTATAGCAAAGTGCTCTAAACACAGTACTGATAAATACAGATTTTGCAGCCATATGTTGCAATATGGAAATGTCGGACTTTGTGCTTTAAAAAGACATACTTTTTCAGCAGAGGCTCAGCTTCTTTCTCCCAAGCAAAAGAACCGTCACATATGCTGACAGCAGAGCCTAATGATTGAACACAGATGGACAGAGAAATGAAAACAGATGCATAGAGAGCACAAATAGGAGCTGTACACGCACAAATAAACTGGTGAACAAACTTCACTGCTCAGCAGACAAAAAAGGTGTAAATGCTCAATTGTTAACGTACTGAAACTGGGGTCATGACGCACGATGTCGGCCTGGAGCTCTTCACCAGACAGAAATTTCTCAAGTCGCTTCCTAGATACTGCTGTCTGAAGATTCAAAGAAAAGAATAAGTGAGATTCTGCTCATAGGTTTGGTATCTGTGCACATTCCACGTATTGCTGTTCCCTTACCTGAACCATGGCAGCGATGAGCATGGGCAGCATGGCCAGGGGAAACCGGAGGATGTTAAAGAGTGAGATGGAGGTGAAAGCTTTTTCAGCGGTTAATACGTTGTCTTTGCTCACAGCTACAAACACTGCAAATGAGACCACTGAAACCTGCATAAAAGGGAAGAGAAGAAAAGAGAAAACTTACTTTCCTGGTCTGGAGTTAAGCATCTAGAGAGGGTATTGCCCTTTTCCCCTTAGCTCCTCTGATTGACCCCTTTGTAGCAGATGTGCACTCTGTAACTTGTCTCATGTAAACCTCGTTGTAGGAGAACAGGCAGGCACCCCCTGCACCTCTCAAGGCCAGATTACACCAAGGCACCGAGCTAATTTTGTTTCCCTTCCACCGACAGATCTGTATCTGGCCCCCATCGAAGGAGGACATAAGGCCCAAGGTGTGAGAGAATTGATGCTGGTATTGCGTGCGTGAACTACTGTTCTGTTAGTGTCACGTCTCCTGATATCAATAAACCTTATTTCAATTTAAGTCATCTGAGTCTCCGGTGTGTCTCTCTGTGTCGGGTTCCTCATCCTACATCAAACTTTTCCAGAATTTCCACAACATATACTGTCCTTGACCAGCTGTTTATTGTCTCTTTGTGAAGCTCCTTCAGAGGACTCACCAGAGCTGGGGCGCAGCTGAAAATGAAGGTGGAGAAAGACGTGAGGTAGGCAAACTTCCTCATGACCTTCAGTTCTTGTTTCCTAATGCCTTCCACCTGTTCCTGGAAAGATGGCTCCCATGCATACAGCTTCAGAATCTAGTGAGGGATGAAAGACAAAGAGGGCATTGTGGGAGGGGACACAGAAAAGGAAGGGCGGCGGAACAAAGCACTTATATTTTACGTAGTCAATACCAATAAATCACAGGTGCTGAATACAATTTAGTAGAAGGAACTGCAGACTAACTAACCAACCATTATATTTTTTTCTTGCCTTTCATGTGAGCAAGGCCTCCAAGAATTTTATAAAGGAGTACAGGTGCTCACCTTGATGCCATTGAGTATTTCATTCATGATTTTCAGTCTCTGGTCTTTAAGCTTCATGTTCTCAATCTGAAAAGAGATTGAAATGTAAATTAGCAATTAAACGTACCTCCATGTTAAGAGACAATACAGCAAGAAAAAAAAACATTCCAAAGCAGCCAAAAGGAGAAGTTACTGTGTCGCAGACAACCTTGAAACCCCTCAAATCTGTTTTATATTTCTTTGAAAATGTATTTATCATAAATACAAAACAATGATAACATAAAATGCAAGCTACCTGGTCAGCATACACGACTGATTTGGTGACAAGAACATCTGTGCAGCTCAGGAGAAATTGAGAGCCATCAGACAACACTGCATTTTGTGAGCCTGTGCCTGGTGCAGCCTCAAATTTCTGATGTGGACTGACCCTGACATGGTTCACTGCTGTTGTAATCTACCTCAAGCTTGTATGTGTGAGCTTTGACACTCACCACAGTTGTAAAGAGTGGTTGTCTGAATTACTGTAGCCATTTTGTCACATTGGCCACTGTCCTCACTCATCATCAGTGCATTTCCACCTGCAGAACTGCCACTCACTGTACGGATTTAGTTTTTTTCCACTATTCTGAGTACATTCTACAGAAACCAGCCTGTCTGACACCGGTAGTCATGCCACGTTCAAAGTCACTACGATCATATTTTTCCCATTCTGAAGTTTGATGTGAACATCTGAAGCTACTGACTTGTGTTGAAATAAACAACTTATGGCTGAAAGTCTAAGAAAACTGCTCTAAAGGCCCCATTGCACAGTAATCAACCATATTATAAACAAAAAAATTTATGTAAATAATTTTCATTGAATATTTGTGCACCCTATAGAAGAGAGACTGAATTTCGAGCTTGCAGTCTTGAGCTAAACTGTATGAATCCTTACGTTTTTTCAAATCTGGCTCGGTATCTCACTATGGGAAGCTTTAGCTCAGAGGGGGAAAATGATCTTGTTAGGAGCGTGCTTGTGCCTGACAGGGCTGATGGCCTCGGTAATCTCTGTCATTCCAGAGGGTTTCTTAGGATGCGTGATTTCCAGCTCTGAGTGTCCTTCCTGCACCTTGACACACTACATCATCTCAGAAGTGTAATGAAAGTTTCCCTGGAATGTCTCCTGGCTCTCTGAATGTGATTACTGTTGTTCCACTCGAAGCGGTGGTTGTGAAGCAAATCTTGACAATGGAAGCTGCGTTGATAGGTTAGAGGAATTTTTTTCGAAGGGAGGGCCACGGATGGCACCTGGCCTCTGAGTCCCCTTTGTGCTCATCTGAATTGCCTGAAGTTGTTGTTTTTCTTGCTATAAAACACTTTTTTCTCTTGAGAGAATGTAATGTCTTAGTCAAGAGACAATACAACAGTGGGTGCATTTGTAAACCAGCAGGGGGAACCCACTATAAAACATAACGGACTGATGCACATGTGAAGCAGTAACAACAAACGTCCTTAGTGTGGGCTCTTAGCCGGGTTCCAGCCCTCGGGGTGGGCTTGTGGTGTAGACCTGCCTAGGTTGAGGTGTTTTTCAACTTCAAAGTATGCAATCTGGGAGTGGGCTACATCTGCCATAGTGGGATACAGATGGTTACTATGGTAACTAGGGATGTGTCATGACCTCCCAGCCTCAGCCCCAGCCCTTGCCTGTCTCCCTCTCGTCTCCCTCCTCTCTCTCTCTCTCTCCCTCTCTGCCCCATGCATCTCAGCACTAATCCAGGACAGCTGCAAATCCGGACTCATCTGCCCACAATCACCACAGCTCCCATAAAGACTCGGTTCTTTCCACCACAAGCTGCCAGACCATAGACATTCCTCCCGCATGTTTCTGCCAGTCCTCACTCTGTCTCCAGCCTGCATCCCCCCAGCCTGCTTTCTCCTGCTACCGGTTCCAACCGGGATTCTCCGAGCCTGTCTGCCCCCTCCATTTTTGTCCCCTGTCTGTGAGTCGCCCCGTTTGTTTGAGTAGCTTTGTTTTGTATCTTAGAGTTCTTTTTTTTTTTTTTTCTCCTCTGTTCTTTGTTTAGAGTTTTTTTAGGTTTTTCTAGTTTTGCCCACTTCGTAATTCAGTTTGGTTTTCCTGTTCTGTTTTCCCCCCCTCAGTTTAGTTTCTGCACCTCAGTTTAAATTCAGTTTTTATCCTTGTTTAATAAATCTTTGTGTACACATCACCTGCCTGCCTGATCTGTGTCCTCACCTGGGTACCCTGATCCCCCACAGTGAAAGGATGTCCCATATTGGCTTTTCTGCCAATATCCGACATGCCGATATTGTCCAACTCTCAATTTCCAATTCCGATATCCACAGATTCCGATATGTTTGTTACTTGTTTACATGCTTCACAACGCAGTTTGATGTCGTCATCATTTGCATGCCAGCGAAATCCAGGCATTATTTTATCGGTTTTCATTTTGGGCAAAAAAAATCGATAACAATATTAACAGATATTACATTTTTATTCCAATATCGGGCCGATAATATCGGTGAGTCGATATTATCGGACATCCCTAATGGTAACCCTAGCCCACCTAAAACTGAGTGAGGTATCTCATCGCGCAGCTCTACTAGTTTGGGCACATAATAGAAATACATTGAGCCTGACTGGTGTTGGATGAAGGAGACCTGGTGTCAGTTTAAGTGACAGTTTTTAGACAGAAGTGGTAGCAGTGGAGCTTTTATGATATTTTTAATCTGGTAAACAAATGTTATGAGTTACACTTAAGTGCAACATATTTCTAATGTCACTGACATATTCACTCATTATTTCTTTAATTATATTAAAGGCAACAAAATATCCGTAAATGTAAATGCAATTTAAAACTAAAACTGTGTTATTGTTGGTATGTACACTATATGTACAAATAGTGTAACAGCTATCCTGTTTGCAGTTCTGCTCACCTGGATTTTTCTGGCCTTGGTGGCTAGCAGTCCATTGACTGGCACCATTAGCACCATGACTGCCAGTCCTGCCAGTACAGAAGGTCCCAACTCCATCCATAGGAATACAATGGATATGATGATCTGCAGTGGGCAGGACCACACCAGGTGGATGAAGTTGGTCACATCATTGAAGCGCTGGGCATCTGCTGACATCAGGTTCACCGTTTCCCCTACTGTCGCCTCTTTACGAGTGTCGTTATTCACGACTAATGCCTTTTAAAAGAGGTGAAGAAGACACAACAGGGTGAGACTGAGAAGGAAAGGAAGACCTTTTGGGTTTGTTTTTTTTAATCTCGTGATCTTGCGAATGAACAAAGTGGCATGGAGCTCGCTGAGACCAAGCAATCTGTCAAAATTTTGCTCATCAAAACAAATACTCTACAAGACAGTAAATAACTCGTGAAATTGCTGTCGAACGATACTAGAGTAGATGACACAGAACCCACACAGACGTATCCTCTTTCAGTGACAATAATTTAGTCATTGCAGGTGTTTGTTGTGGTTTCTTCCAGTGTGAGGAGTTAGAGTAATTGTGTTTTCTTTCATGCTGTAAATTTCAGGGTCACTCTTGTCTTTACCTTTTTGTACACAGCAGCCATAATTGCAGTGCGAACCTTCATTCCCAGCACAAAGCAGCGCTGGAAATACTGCTGCAGAAACAGTGTCTGGAAAAGGGCTGTCACTAGCAGCAGTACTGCATACAAATACCCTTCCCAGGCATAACTGGTTTTGTCCTGAGTGAAGGCGATCATCAATCTAAAAAAAAAAAAGGAAAAGAAATTGTTAATGGACCATCTGAACATGTGCTACTATATTTCCAGCGTTTAATTACAGTTATTTACCTCTGAATCATGTAATACATTTCAACCTTCTTTTTTTTTTTTTCTTCTTCTTCTCTCACCGTTTCCTCTCTCCTTTCAGGCACTGGTGTTATCAGTTGATGTTTAAACTAATCAATGGCTAGTGAATAGTTAAGCTGAAGGTTCAAGGCCAGATCCTGTGTTTTTAAAAGTTTTGAAGGGGAACTCCACTGTTTTGAAGAGTCATTGTTTACAGATTTTGGGGAATGCTCTGCATATGTGAAAAATGCTTCTGGTGATTCAAGAGGAAGCTGAACAACGTCTGATGAACTCCCTTTCAAGTGAGAACTCTCTTGATTTATGATTGGTAAGTGACCAAACCTCACTGGTCCATTCTTTAGCTCGTCTTGAGCTTCAGATTAGACTAGATTACATTAGATTCAACTCAATGAACTGGGACGTGCTGCTACATGCTCTATTTACCATTTTTTGTGCATCATAACCAAGTTTCTGAGCAAATTATTTGAGTGATGCTACTTTGTGGCTGATTTAGGAGCAACATTTTGATGAGACAAGCGCATGACAGCTACCATAAAGGTGATTTTTGTAAGTCTTGTCATTTCGATTTAAATACATTTTTAAGTGTCTCATGAGCCAAACAGTGCTGTTGGGATGCAATAAGTTGTTGGAGCAAGTAACATTTACAATGTGTAATTACATCTGGTGCTCTACGGTTGAGGTTTGAAAAATAATGCACAATTCTCATTTTTGTTTTTCTATGGCCTTTTCTTCTCCCAATTCAACACCGTTGTATACTGTATACAGCTGCGAGTTTATTGGCCCTCCGTTAATGATTGCAGGGAGTGTTTATAGAGTAAAGGTACAAACAGCAATAAACTTCAGAAACATTTTTTGATGATGATGCAGAGAAATTTCAAAGTTTCAGGTTTGAATTATGTCTTTTTTTTAAAAAAAAATACAGAACAATAAAATAAATTGAAATTAAAAATAATGTATACACGTTTTTTTTTAGCTGACTGGTTTAGATGCTGAAGACAACTGAGAAAGATTAGTGAGAGATTTTCAGTTGAGGTGATTTAATTTAAAGTCTGACTTACTTAAGCAGTTGAGGACTGATGAAAGTAAGCAGGTCCTGAATAAGTTTGAAGAAAGCTGATTCAATCAGAAGCCATTTAAAGGATTTGTAGATGGTGGCGATCAGCCATGAATTGGGGTAGTTCTGTTCCTCCTTCTTCTTGTCCTTTTTCTTATTCTTTCCATCTTCTTTCTTGCCTTTTTCCTCCTGAAGCAAAATATGGTTGAGGCACAGTCTTTAGCCACACACACCATCCCTATTCAACAGTTTATCTGAAAGATCATCAGTAGTGTGACTAACAATAGAGTGCAAGACATTGTACTATCCATGTGTGTGCAAGTGTGTGTTCTTCTGCATGCTCTCACCATTATCAGCACATCTTGACTCACACCTTTCCCCAAACCATTGGAGAGGCCATTCTGAATGGCTTCATCCCGGGCTTTGTCTCTGCCTTTAACACCTGTCTTCTTCAGCTTGTGTTGGAACCGAATTCGAGCTTTACTCAACTCGGAGTCCATGTGATGCTGAAAATCGTGGCTGATGTAAGGAGTGCTATCCCCCTCGTTCAGCTCCCACATGTCTTCCTGCACCAGGGGCCTTTTGTAGCCTTTCACTGTCATACTGGACAAAAACAAGGAAAGTTTTTAAGCCATTGTGCAAACATGGGTGCCAGGGTTCATACTGTGGCAATTTCGTGTTTACCTGTTGAGCCAGTGGAAAGTGATTCTGCTCCAAAATGGTGCACCTGCTTCAGGATTCTGTGGATTTAAAAAAAAAAATAAAAATACCACACAGGTGCATTATGTTTACAAAAGGTTGAGTTAATAAAGGTTTGGGGTATTGAATTTGGTCTATGGTTATGAATTCCAGCATGTCGTGTACCTTTTTTACACGCTCCTTAGCTTCTGGAGGGATGTCAGCCACAGCAGAGAGTATAAATGCAATGAATTCCAGCCCAAAGGAAATGTAGAAAAGGCAGAAACGAGGGACATCACTGACCTTTCCCTTATGGAAGAAAGATGGAGGGAGAGGGAGACACAATAAAGAATGGTATATTCTTGCTAAATGTGGATATCTGAAATGCATCAAAATAACAGACTGAATCTGAGTAATTTACCACTTATCTACGCATAACTCCTTATTCCCATCTTGAACACATTTCTTTATTCATACCTGTCTCAGTGCCTCTCGCAAGAGGGTCTGGAAAGGGAAAATGTCACACAGAACAAGGAGGAACCAGAAACAGAAAAGAGTGGCAGAGTCGACTGCTCCTTCCCTCCGCCTCACTCCTGCCTGGCACAACATCACAAGGATCTAACAAAGAAAACATGTCAGAAGACACAAAAACCTGTAACCTTTGCATCTTGACCACTAGAGCAATACATAAATGTAAAAAAAAAAACAACTGCTAAATTTACCCATGAGACAGCGTAGAGGACAGGATTTGCGTAGAATACACCAGCATTTTTCACTGTTGATGAGTCACTGTTCGGACCAAAATCCTCTCCTAATGTGACTCCGAGGCCCGCAATGGCCGTCAAAAACAACAGAGACACGACAAACTGAGGAGAGAAAAGACGGACAAGATAAGCAAATACGTCACATTGAGGTCCAATTCCACACAAAAGCGTGGTTTGATCATTTTTCTTCTCATGGATTTTTGAGTTCCACGGCAAGGAATGATGTATGTACAGTATGTGGAGAGTTTGACGCAAGAGGCTGGTATTTTTATCTACTCACAGCTAAAATGTGCACATCAAAGATGATTCTGTGTCATTACAAGAAGTTTAAGAAGCAGTCGTTGTATGGAATTTACAAGTGTGATGTGGACATCTGAAACCTCCAAGGATGTGTAGGAGTAATGTAATTAAACTCTTGTGCACCACAAAGCAATTATTATTCCATGTAAAGCATATATGAACCTGTCTAGATGTTCTGATCCAATGCAAAATAGATTACTGAGTTATGAATACAGTTCTATTTTTGGCTGCATTGGAAGAAATGTCTTAAAGGTCTCATATTGTTCTCCTTTTCAGCAAATTAACGTAAGTCTCATATTGTGTCTCTAAAATTTTCATCTCAAAATACAACAAAGATGGGTCACTTTACCATGACTGTATGACCCCAAAAGCCTGTCCAACAAAGCAAGTTCAGAATACCTGTGCTATCTTTTTGTTATCAGGATTTACTAAACCTAAGTTAATTAAGTCAACCCAGAATTCCCAAATCTAGCTATAAGAGCTTCTACATAAAGAGTTAGCACCAGATGAACAATCACAGATATAGACAGGTTCAGAACAGAACATTTCTTACAAACTATAATCTTAAACCAGTCTAAGGAATTTTAAAACATAGTAGAGGCTAAAACCAACATAGATGTTGGGTTATACTACTGCAGCCCAAACCATTATGGAAGCCGACAAAAAACTGTGAACGTGAGTCAGTAGGCTCATGAATATTATTGCCTTTTATCAGGCACGATCAGATGAATGTTTTAATTTTGCATAAATTGCTTAGATGTAAGTGTCTCATTGAACATTTAAATTATGATTATACAACACAAGAGTGTGTAACAAATTTACAGATGTAATCCCTTCATGCTATGATTATGTAAAGAATAAATAATCAAGTTATAAAAATAAAACTATTTTCATCATGAAACAGAGAATAAATTCTGTAATCTCACATTCTTTGTGATATAGTGTGTAAGGCGGTTTTAGTCTTATTCTTTTAGATGTTTGGAAAGAACTTTGGAAGCGAGTGAAGAACAAATATAAAAACATTATTCAAACCAATAGGTAGGTTCACCAAAATCAACAAGTGCAAGGCTTTACTGCTTTATCAGTTTGTTTTTGTATTTTATCGATATATAAAGGCTTACAGAACAATGAAGTGGCTGAACAATAAACAATGAAGTGGCTTTGAAATTGCAGCTCTGAAACCCCTCACCCTCCTCGGAGACTCTCTCATACTACTGGCAGTACAGTACTGTTCAGCTCTGATCTTCCAGGAATAGTGATGCCATTTTCCAAAAGAACTGATTATTCAAAAGGCATTTTACTATACACTGATTTGTTATGTTAGGTAAGAAGTGAACAACCATTATAGTCCCGAAAAAAAACCCCAGAGTTACCTGAAGTTATCCCAAATTCAGCTAGTTTTGAAGGAGAGGACTTGAGGAATGGCAGACGTGAGCCTCCAAATCATAACCAAGTTTATAATAACAAAACACAATAAAAATGGATTTTCACAATATGGGACCTTTAAGAATTAGCTTCCTCTTCTTCCGTCTCAGCGTCACATTATGATTAAAATTATGTATCTGTTTGTGTTTTATTGCTGTGTGCATTACCTGTTTGCAGAGATAGAGCCTGGACAGGTGCTTTGTGTTTACTTGGGTTTTCTTGAACAGAGACAGCAGGTGCCGAGGGGCACAGAGCCACAGGAATCCCAGGGGGATCCAGACCAGAATGGTCTGCTCCACACATGGTGGGAGGTCTGGATCTTTTCTATCCAGATATGAAGCATTCTGAAGGGCACATACAAACACACACATACATCACCCACAGGACCATGCTGCCTTCCTAATCTCAAAACAGCGGCAAATACATGAATATTTTCATATCTCTCTGCTATGGAGATCACACTATATTACACCACAGGGACAGCCTGTACCTCTCTGCTCAGAAATCTAATCAACAATGACCCACATGTGATTAAAATTAAAGCCCCCCACCCTGCCCAGCTCACTGCTCAGTGTGAGGTATGTTTATTTTGCACGTTTAGATGTGAGAGAGATAAGCAAACAGGAGCTAATGAACTGACAGGAATGGGCACTGAGGAGTTTAATGTGTTGTGAGGCCAAAACAAGCCTTGATACTGTATGGAAACTGTGGTGTTTTCAAAACAATTAAAATATATTTAAGCATTTCCTGAGTATGAGGTTTCTGCTGTCTGTTGTGTGACCATCTGTTGACAGCAGAAGCTACGATACCTTTTCTAGTGGTACAATCTGAACATCTATATGTGAGTCTTTTGGATTTCTGGAGCGCACAGGCAGTCCTCAGTTAGTGTGAAGGTATTTTACTCTGAGCAATTACGTGGATGCTTTATGAGCTAAATGGTTACATTACCCCCTGAGGAAAATTCATTTGACGCAAGCTAAAAATTGGTTTAATTTTCAACTAACCGACTAATTTCTGCTGGCAGTTTAATCTACAAAGTGTAAAAAAAAAACAAAAAACAGGTAAAAAGAAAAACAAAACTTTGACATCTTCAGGTTTTATCACTACCTTAAAATCCAAAACCTTAGAAAATATAAAAGTAGCAAATTCTCTCATTTCTAAAGCTGAAACCAAAGCGTGTGGAGCATTTTCTACCCTATTTATTTATATATTTTTTGGTTTAAAAATAGCATCAACAATTACTTGATTACAGTTGAAAATAATTGTTTTAATTCTTTCTTTTTTTTCTTTTTTTTTAAATTGCTGTGCTTCCTAAGACTTCCTAGAAAAAATCCTGCAACTGAAAAGGGGGAAAAAAAAGAAGTTAAATAGCAAAAATAGCTAAATTTTTTTTCTTTCATTTGTTTTATTACATAACAAAAAAAAGACCATTACAAGAATACAAAGTTTAAGCTCATAAACGTGTTAGACATGTTGAGTCATGTCCTCTTTAGGTGTCATTACTGTCCACTCACGTGGTCACTGTGTCTGTACAGAGGTGAATGAGCACCAAGATATCACCACAGATTTAAAAAAAATAAAATAAAAAAATCTCTATAAAACAATAAGCAACTTCAGCAACTCCTACTATTTGTTAGCTACAAACTTTTTCAACAACCTTCATAGTTACAGCATATGCTGTGGTGGACTGACAGCTGTAGACGTTAACTTTTATGACAAATCTTACAATGTTTACCGTCTTTGAATCAGTTTAAATGTGGCTATCACTGCCATTACGTCAAAAATATCAGAAAAGACGACTTTAAACAAACACTGTAGCACTAACTTAGATGATAGGAGGTGGCTTTGTGTCCACCCTCTGTAATACTATCACTAAACTTGTGACAATTTACAGTAAAGATTACTGATTACATGAGCCTGCATCAAATATTAATGAATATTTTTCATCTGGAGAACCTAAAAACACTGAAGGCCGTAAAGAAGCCATTTCCCACAATGCTTGTCTGAGCCGCAGTGACTTTGTGTGTTGAACTCACCCAGAAAACGGACCCACAGTAGTCTTCCAGAGGTGCAGCACACATGGTCCGCTGTGATGGGCTCAGCCGACCGTAGCTAACTAGACAACCAGACGCCTCTTGCTCCCTTCTCCACCACTGCCGAGGTCAAACACTGCTACTCTCTCTCCCTGTTTATCCAGAGACAATTGCAGGATGTGGCTATGAGGGACTTTGATCCATGGAGGTTCTAAGCAGAGACAAAAACATTCGACATCCCTGTGCTGAGAAAACACATGAACCTGCTGGAGATGAACTGGACTAGTGAAAAAATGAAAAGAGTTAACGCTGGACTTAAGGCAGAAGTTCTCAAAGTTTATTCTCTAGCGGTCCTCGGTTACTCGTCTGCCTGCTCCTCCTGATGAGCAAATGCGAACCCTCAACAGATGCAGCCAAAGACACTGACAAGATCCAGCTTTGTACCAGCCCACAGACACTCCTCAACGCCCATGTGTCTAAAGTTCAACATTTTATGTAGATGAGTGTTTGAAAGATAAAAAAAAAAAAAAGAGAGAGAGAGAGAGAAAGAGAGAGCGACAGAAGGACTTGCGTAACTATTACTTTGCAGTTTTCCCTCTGTTAGGGGGACAGCCCACCACAAAAAAAAGGGGAATGTGTTTAGGGAAAGGGAGGGAGTGGTCTCATTAGACCCCTTTTCCTGTTGTGCTTCCACTTCTCTGCATGCCTCTCCACTCTCTGGACCGAGACCCATGTTTTTGGAAGTCAAGTCAGATTCAATCACACTCGTAATTAATCTGCTTAGCTTCAGGCAGCCATGCGTTCAAATGAGGCTGCTGAAGGTGGAATCTGCTGAAATGTTGTTTGAAAAAGACGCAAAACTGTCAAAAAGGGCTGGTGGGACGAGATCTCTTTCATGTTTTCTATTCTGATCAGGAGGACGGCCGACAGAGTGCATGATGTAAACAAGAAGTTAAAGTAAACGAAACACTGAATACAGATTTCCTTCCCTTGTTCGGTAACGTCCTGGAGCAGCCAGGCTGTTCGCTACATGGCCAGTACAAAGCTCTGGTGCTGCTGTGCCGAAGCTCTTGTTGTATTTGGCACAGTCTGAGACAGAGGATTGTCATCAGACACTGGTTCAACACAAATTCCCAAATCAAACGGGATTGCTGCTGATGTGTATGCATGAGTTCATCTCTGTGGAAACAGGGAAGGAAACACTTCAGACAAAAATGAACCCCCAGAATTGTTTTGTAGAAGTTATCATCCACGTGAATGCAACCTCATAGGATCTCCAGCTGATAAGGCAAGCGGAAACACAGCAGCATCGTTCAACTTTATACTTCTTCACCTCTGTACCAATTTCCAATTTACCATTAATAGGACTAACAAACAACTTGCAAAACAAGATTACCTCTGGAAGTGTATTGGTGATAAAGACGATAAAGCTTGTTGTAAAGTAAAATGAAACCTCAGCATGATCCATGTAAATTTGTTGGGCTGTAAATACAATCACAATGCTAAAAATACAACCTGTATAAGATAATACAATAATATGTATTACATAAGTATGTGAAAGGTCTGTCAGGGACGGTGATGATCTTAAAACAGATTACTCTGTCTGCGTGATGGTTACTCATTAAATGTTTGATAACGCCACATAGTCATAATCTGGCTCACGCACTGTGTGTAAAGTCTCAAGGACAGACATGTGACTGGGGGATACAACTCATACACAGCTAAAGAGTGGTGCCTCTGATTGATTTATAGTGCTATGATACATGGGAGTGAGCATTTCTCTATTATAATTAAGTAGCTATCAGCAATAGTGAAGGCAGTAACTTTGACAAGGACTTAATGTAATGCTGGGAGAAGCAATTTTGGAAAGGGAAGGGCAGTGACAGTAAAAAAACAAAAAAAAGAAAGAGGAAAAAAACAACAGCTACAGTTGTGTTCAAAATAACAGTGTTTTTAAAAACGTGAATAAAGCTCAAAATCCTAATAATATTTTATTTCCATTCATTGAGAACACTGCACATTATATTTTACATCAAAACATGAATAAAAATGCATCAATATTTTAATTACTTTACAGAAAATTAAGGAAAAAATATTATTGGGCTGTTAAAAAAAAATAAAAAATAGCAGTGTCTGCATTTTTCATTACAAACTCAAATATTTACTCAATAAACAGAAAAAAACGTTACGATTTAGCCTTCCTGTAAATCACTAACCTAATATTTAGTTGTATAACCACTGTTTTTGAGAACTGCTTGACATCTGTGCTGCATGGAGTCGACCAACTTCTTGCACCTGTAAACAGGTATTCCAGCCCAGGATGATTTGACAACCTTCCCCAGTTCCTCTGCATTTCTTGGTTTTGCCTCAGACACAGATTTTTTGATGTCACCCCACAAGTTTTCTATTGGATTAAGGTCTGGGGATTGGGCTGGCCACTCCATAGCCTGGATTTTGTAGGTCTGGAACAAAGATGCTGCTCGCTTACATTTGTGTTTGGGGTCGTTATCTTGTTGAAACACCCATTTCAAGGGCATTTCCTCTTCAGCATAAGGCAGCATGACCTCTTCAAGTATTTTGATCTAAGTAAATTGATCCATGGTCTCTGGTATGCGATAAATAGGCCCGATGCCACAGTAAGAGAAACAGCCCTATGTCATGATGCTTGCACCACCATGCTTCTCGGATTCAGTGTTTGGGGTTCGTCTGACAAACTGTCTGTGGCCCTTGGACCCAAAAAGAACAATCTTACTTTCATCAGTCCACAAAATGTTTCTCCTTTTCTTTTTAGGCCAGTCGATATGTTCTTTGGCAAATTGCATCCTCTTCAGCACGTCTTTTTTTTTTAACAGTGGAACTTTGTGGGGGCTTCTTGCCGATAGATTAGCCTCACATAAGCGTCTTCTAATTGTCACAGTACTCACAGGTAATTTCAGACTATCTTTGATCTCCCTGAAGCTTATCATTGGCTGAGTCTTTGCCATTCTGGCTATTGCTCGATCCATTTGAATGTTAGTCCTCCGTTTTTTCTTCCATGTCTCTCTGATTTTGCTTTCCATTTCAAAGCATTGGAGATCATTGTAGCTGAGCAGCCTATCATTTTCTGCACGTCTTTCTGCGTTTTCCCCTCTCCAATCTCCGATCTGCATGGAGTTTGCATGGTAGTCAGAAAACAATCTACAACACAGTAAGTTATCATCATCAAACTAGAATTTAATTAAAGGTAGAATTTACTACGGTAACCAAAACAACGAAAAAGAAGTGAGAAAAACTTGCAGACAAGGTGATATTTAGCCACATTAGTCTGAACAGTAGGAAATAACATCAGTTATTATCACAACATGCAGCTGATGTGTCAGAGTACGGTAA
The DNA here is from genome assembly GCF_000690725.1 of Stegastes partitus. Taxonomy (NCBI): domain Eukaryota; kingdom Metazoa; phylum Chordata; class Actinopteri; family Pomacentridae; genus Stegastes; species Stegastes partitus. Next base: position 438,548 of record NW_007578001.1, on the reverse strand, counting down.
CATGCTGGAAATATGTGAAATTGGCCAATTTGTTGTCCTCCAGCAGGGAAGACAGACTCAGGAATAGTTTACTTGAACTTAAGGACATGCGTGGGCATTAGAGGATCACACTCCAGCTCAGAAGGTGGCGGTGACGCAACACAAAGCCAACCGCAGTAAAAACAGTAGAAGAAGAACTGGACGTCAACGAAGAAGAAGAACAAAAAGAAGAAAGCTTACCAAACCAACCGGTTGACAACCTTTAAGTAACCAGGCTCTGTGTTTTACAGCTGCCCTGCTGGACCACCTCACCACTGGCAGACATTAGTGCACTAACATGTTACGATCTGTCTATCTTCTGACTCTGCTGGAAGTGGAGGTCAGAATCTTGATAACAGCATCAAAACAGTTTCACTTCACTGACAAGCCCAGCACATGGAACAACAGTCTTAACTTAAGACAAAGAAAGACATTTATTCCCCTATTTTTTGATTAAACCATTCTTCTGTATGAAGGAACTATTGGCTCTAATAACCTCATCAGGATCACTATTACTCTAATCCTTGAAGCTTCCTTTCTGCTTGTTTATGTGTCAACTTAGAAGTTAACATGTCTGACATATGAATGTATTTAGTTTTGATCGCCTGCCCGCCAGGAGCACAAATAAATAAATAACAATATTATACAATTTTGAAATTGTAGAAACCACAGAAATATATCAAAAGTGTAACTCTGTGAAGACATCTGGACATCAGCCCACCCACGGAGGTTGTGCCAGACTCCCTCCTGAGTTAATGATATGCATCAGTTCCTTATCCTTACCACCAAAAGCAAATTCCTCCAAATTGCTAATTAGCCTTCCATCAAATTAGCGGCTGCTTTTAGGTAGGGTCTATTCATCCCTTCCTCTTAGAATACCACATTCCACCGTAATATTGAGTGTAATATTGTGTTCTCTCTCTTCCCTGTTACTTCACTCATACTCACTGCATTGTTTGTATTGTGTTGTCTTAATGTTGCGTCACAGTATTTGTTATTGTGTTGTTCATTTCATAAATAGATAGATGTATAGATTCCACCATCAGTTTAAATAATTTCCCCTAAAATTCTTGAGGCTGTTCTTGAGGTGCTTCATATGCTGCATTATTCATTAATCTGATGTAAATAATAGGCTCCAGCCCCCCAACGACCTTAGTGAGGATTAAGCGGTGTATAGATAATGGATGGATGGATGGATGATGTAAATATTTCTCCGGTCGAATATCAGATTGTGGAATAACTCCGCATAAGCATTCAAATCCAATTTAAGCAGATATATTTTCCCTACATCACACAATGTAATAAATAATCTTTAGCTGCTGCCCTTAAAACAGTGTTTGGATATGATAGAGGAAGTGAGTGATCTGTGAAATTCCATACAATATCTACTGGTGCTAGAAAGTTAGTGAACTTTTTAGAATTTAGTAGATAAAGACAACCCAATTAAACAAATTACCCAGAAATATATACATGATCACTTATGTATTGAAGAAATTGATCCAAAATAACATATCTGGGAGTGACAAAAGGAAGTGAACATTTGCTGTCAATATCCAGCGTGAGCCTCCTGTGCAGGAACTCAACCTTTCAGACATCTGTTGATCAGTTGTGCACATTGGCTTGGATGAATTTTTGCCCATTTCTTTGTACAGTAAAGCTTCAACTCTGGGATGTCGGTGGGTTTTCTGAACTGCTCAGTTCAGGTCTTTCCACAACATTTCTATTGGTAGAAAATAGAAACGCTGACTTTTCCATTCCAACACATTAACTTTATTCTTACGTGTCATTGCTTTGATTACAGATCCACTTTCTCCTGTGATTCAGTTTGCAGACAGATATTCTGACAAGTTCCTTTAGAAATGACTCAGAACTTATTGTTCCATCACTGATGGTGAGGTGTTCTGGCCCACGTCCAAACCAAAGGTCCAAACCATCATACTAAGGCTCTTACGGTGAGGTGTTTTTCTTCTCTCCAAACATAATGGTTCTGGTGTCAAAACAAAATGTTATGTTTCGATCTCATCAACAGTTTTCCAAAAGCCCTCTGGCTTGCCCACATGAACTTTATCAAACTGGAGACAGGAAGCAATTTTCTTTTTGAATAGCAGTAGTTTGTCGTTACGACCCTGACCTGCACACCCTTGTTGTTCAGCGTCCTCCTGATGATACAACGTCGGTGTCATTGAGAATAGCCAGTTTAAGAAGGCCCGTTAGTTGTTAAGAAGTTACCTTGGTTTTCTGTGTGACCTACTGGAATGAAACACACTGTTCTTAGTCGGATCTTTTTTGGTCTTTTAGCCTTGTGTGAAAATGTGAGGATGAACTCTGTCCTTCTAGATGTTCTCCATACGTCAACAGTGAATATATACATCTTTAAGAGACTATATAACATCAAACACACTCAATATGAATACTTAAGCATCTGTTACGTGGATTTGTATGGGTTTAAAATCAATTAATGAAACTTGTTTTCAACATAAACAAATTTCGTCCGGCACCGTTTCACACTGTGCCACAGTACTTCCATGAATTAGTAGTTAAGGCATAAAAGACAGACGACCTATACAACTATGCAAGCTGACCTAAAAAGTAAGTAATTGAAGTAACTGGATAACTTGGCTCAGTAATCTCCATGTTTTTATAAGTCAACGTGACAGGTTTGAGAAGGAGTTTGGTTGTCTTAAGTCGATAAGTAACATAAAAAATCCTACACGGGTTACACTGTTTGCTAACATGATAATGGGCTGTGAAGTCCATGGCAGGTGTTTTGATTGCTTCGTGATGACTCAGTCTGAAGTGCCCGAGTGTTGACCTGCTTTCTCCCAAATACAAAGTGGAAAATTGTCCTGCAGCATGTAAATTACAGCAATTTGCTAGATTAGTTGTACCCAAATGAGCTGTAAAACATGGTGTAAAAACTGTTAAAAGTGACATCATGGTAAGCCATGTCAGTGACACGCTGTCTTTTGACCAGCACCTTTGCTTAATAGCATCACATGTTCGCTGACCCACAAACTCTTCATGTAAAAACCACCAGACTGCTGCTTGCAGGGTCACTGCAGTTAATGCAGAGAAGTTTCCATGAAAAAGATTTAGTTTAGAATCAATTCAACCTGGTTAGATAACGTAATTATAAGAGAGCAACGTGACTATTTGACGTCAAGCATTTCAAGGTTTTGGCATCTGCAGCGAATATTTTATTTTATTTTTTTTTAAAGAAATGAATCAGACACATATTTCGACTGTGGAGGTGTTTTCGAAAACATGAACAAAAAAAAAACATATTGCACTGAACTACTTCTAAGCTTTTATTCATTATGAGCAAAGAAAGCAAGTCACCATGTTGCTGTCTTCAAAAAACAACGACAAAGAAAATCACAAGAGACCACAACCGTACATCTTCCACTGCAAACATGGAGTTCTATCCATAAATAGATCAAATCCATGGCGAATGGAAAAATGCTGTTCTGAAGTGTGTGTCATATACCGCTACTTCTATGGCCACACATACAGGCACAAAAATTATAGCAACGTTGTGAGCAAATGTGTGCAGAGAGTTGTAAAGTTGTGCATGCCGAGTGCGTAGTCTGATTTGTGAACGTGTAAAGAAATCTGCCAATATTGTGGGCTGACATTTATCTTATTTATACATGCGTGAAAGAAACAGCAAATGTATACAAAATGTATAAATGTGAATATAAATCTGAGGAAAACAGTCTACCCTCAGTTTATGATCGATAGTATATGCCCTCAAAAAATGTTCATTTCAACTTCATTTTGAAAAAACTATTTACAATTTAGAAAGATAAAAAGTAATCATCTTCAAGAACTACTACATTTCTCAGGTATTTTCAAAGTTGGCTGGATTTTTTACACACAACTTTTGCTGTGCTTGGGTTCTTTCGGAGATCTGCAAATGAGTGTATGCCTGCCGACGACCGCTCCGTCGGACAGGACTGTAAGTGCTGATTCATCTACACATGTAAAAGTCAGCACACATTTACAGACAAGTTTACACATTCACTGTTTCTACACATCTCAGCACACACAGTGTAAAAATGTAGACATCCAGATCAGGATTCACAACTCTCTGCACAGATTTGCAAATAATAGTTCCCCCAAAATATCTATACACACAAATGTGTACAATAATACAAGCAAATTATTCACAGCCCTCTGCTCTGTGAGATACTTTGATAAGTTTTGCACACCCAAGAAGGTTGCAGGACTGTTCCTGAGCTCTAACTTTGCAGTGACTGCTTGATTAGTGATTTGTTTTTAAAAGGAAATCTGTGGCAATTCGGAAACGTGTACACCGAAGTTAATGGTTACACATCAGTATGATTACTTTTGAGGTATCATTTTGTTGTTCGTCATGATTGCTTAGTACCCAATCACAAGGTGTTTTTGGCGATTGCATTTAGAGCCCGAACTTTGCCCACATCTGCCACTTTCAGGCCGTACTCTGGTGCTGAGAAAGAAGCGCCCATCATCACACTGGTGTTCCTGCACATGAAAATAAGTGTTAGACGGATTTGAACTAAAAAAAAAAAAAGGTTTTCTTGTTTGAAGCTGCGAGAGATCTCTTCATGAATGGAAGCATGGAAATAAAAGATCCCAAACTGAATGAAACTGGGTTTAAACAAACCTGAACTTCATTGCAGAGTCTTTACTGGAGCGGGCTGAACAGTGAAACTCTTGAGCACCTGAACCCTCTAAAATTCTCTGCAGGTTCCTTTCTGTGATGCCCCCTCCTGTTATAATAATAATAATTTAAAAAAACAATGAATAAACAACCAAGAAAACACACAAATAAATGACTTGCAGGAGGAGACGTGAAGGTTCTCACCTGGCATTATGGCAATTCTCCCTTTGGCCTGTTAAGTGGGAATCACAATGTCAGAAAGGTAAAAAGGAAGAGAGGTTGCCTAACAATGATGTAGCAGCACTGATAAACAGCCATTTTTATATGTTCTAAAGCAAACATGTATAGTTCCATACATACTTGATCAATGAGCCGTTTAATGAGAGGTAGTCCCTCCAAAGCGGAGCTGTCACAGCCGCTCGTCAACAGACGGTGGAATCCTAATGATATCAGAGCCTCCAGAGCAATTGCCGGGTCGTGAACCATGTCAAAAGCTGTAGCAGGATCAATATTAGTGCCATAGCATGAGCTCACACTTAGCTAATTATCATAAAGCCCGAGAAGCATTAATGAAACCACTGTAAAGGGCTTTAATTCCACTGAGGATTTCTGATATTTTCTTAATAGTGATTGCAAGCGGCTGCAAAAGGTTTTTAAAGGTTAACGTTTACATGCGATTTACAGCAGAAAATGTTACCTCGATGGAAGGTGACAGGCAAAGGACGGGCAGCAGCTAGTGAGCAAAAAGTGAAAAAAAAAAAAAGAATATATAATTGAACAAAATTACAAAGTAGTGTGCATATGCAATGTTGTAAGAGAAAGAAAGCAGTCCGCAAAAACTCTGTTTAAACCTGCAGTACCAGATCTGTGACATAATGTTGTCTTTTACCTCTTAGAATATTGAATGCTCCACATAATAAAATATAACAACAGCTTTTAGGAACAGAAAGCACTTAACCAGCTGGCAACCATATAATTTAAGATCTGAAGACCTTTCAAGTAAATCATCATTTCCTGCAACGAAATATTTTATTTAAAGAATTATTTAATTAATTAAATGGCATGTAAAATGATCGTTTATGCTGCTGTGAAGCATGGCGTTAAAAACACCCCGAGGTGGTCACAGTGAAGGAGACGGCAGGAGCCACATCTTGACATGCACAGATTACAACAGAAAGGTTATGGAGCCGTTTGGTTCAATTGTCAGTAAAAAGATGATCAAAAATAGGAAATCTGGTGTCCAATTGCTACAACTGAATGCTTTGATCTATGGAATATAAAAATCAAGCAAAAATTATTAACGGATTTCATTCTAAGAAACAATGGCATTTAGTATAAATAAAAGAACATAACAACCGAGTTGGTTTTCATTATTATAGAGCAAACTATGGATGAGAATTAGCCCTTTTAAACACAGAGTTCCCAAAGCCTACATGTTCAAAATTAATCAGACTAAAACAAAAAAAAAAAAAAAAAAGATTGTGCTTAATATTTTAGCGAAAATCTTTTGCAGTCACTGACATCCTGAAGTCTTAGACCTGTACACATCAGGTGATGCTTTGTTCCCTGTTGATGGTCCTGCACTGCAGAGACCTTAAGCTCTTGCTTCTTGTGGGGTCTTGGGGCTTTTATTCAGGTCTTCTAGCAGAATACAGCTTGGCTGAATTGAGATAAAGGGATTGCTTCTCTCAGTTTGTACAGTATACCAGAACATTCATCCTGTTGCTACTGTCAGCAGTGAACTCATCAATAAATGTCACTTATTCACTCTTCATTACTGACAGAAAACTCTACCTCAGTCTGAACAGCTATCCAGGTGTTAAAGCGGCTGTATCTTATCTTTTAATAGCATGTAAACGCAAATTAAAGCTAAGACTTAACACTCTAATGCATTATTGATTATTTAGTTTCAAAACGTAGTGGATAAACAACATCACCTCAGTCTAAGATATGTGTGTATTTAGAATCTTTGTAATGATGAACTCAAATGCCATTTTGCATTTCTTCACCCATTTCCTGAAACATTGTGACAGTGTGTAAAATGAAAATAAAAACTGAATGACATGACTTGCAAATCACTTAAACTCTGTGTTTTTCAGTACAACAAAAAGATGTCAGATTTATCTTAAATTGAAAAATCCATTTGTTTGTGCTCATTTTGAATTGGGACCACAAACACATTTCAAAAAAAGTTAGGACAGGGACATGTTTACCTCACCACTGCTGCTTTTAACAGCCCTCTAAGTGTTGTTCTAAGTGTCACTGACAAGACCCACTGGCCTACTTTGAAAAACAGTGTTTTCCTGTACCTGTTTAATTTAAGATTTCAGCTGCTTAACAGTTTGGGATCCTTTTTTATTGTACTTTTTATTTCATTATGCAGCACATGTTTTCATTGGTCGGCAGCATCCAGAATCTTATTATGCAGCCGTGCTGCTGTAACACATGCAGAATGTCATTTGGCTTTGTTATTCTAAAAAAAGCAAGGTCTGCTTCTCCCTCTCATCCTAATGACACTATACATTGCTTTAAAAAAAACTGTATATCATTTAGCATTCATGGTGTTGTCATAGGTGTCCAAAGCCTGGTGCATGAATGCACTTTCAATGGATGCTGGCTTTTGAAGTGCACAATAACGACAAGCTGAAAGGCTCCTCTTTGTGAAACCACAGGACAGTTTTCCATTTCGCCTCAGTTTATGTTATGTGAGCTTTGGCAAAGAGTTTCTTGATCTTGTTTAAAAAAAATATGTTTGTTTTTTCTTTGAATGTAGAGTTTTAACTTGTATTTGTAGATGCAGCAAGCAACTGTCTTTGCTGACATTGGTTATAAGAAGTGATGCTGAGCGCATGCAGTGATTTCCATGACAGAATTATGTCCGTTTTTAATGCAGTGTCATCTAAGGGCTGGAAGATCACGACCATTTATTAGAATTTTTTGGTCTTGTCACTTGTTCTAAGCAAATTGCCTTCACTGAATCTTTTTATGATATTATTATTACTGTCGAGGACAAAATCCCTGAATTCTTCACAACTTTGTGCTTAGAAGCGTTCAATTATTAAATAAACTGCCAAAGCTGTCTTTCACAGAGCGGTGAAAGGCTCTGCCTCTTTAGGATGCTCTATTTTTACCTAATCATGTTCCCAACCAGTTGACAATAAACCTAATTAGTTGTTCTGCCAGTTTTTTTTCATCAACATTTCACAACATCTCCAGTCTTTTGTTGCCCCGTCCCAATTTTTTTTTTTTAAGCGTGTGGCTGACATTACATGAAAAAATTATGTACTCTCTAATGTTGAAGTGGGCTGCAGGGTGGCGCAGTTGGCATGTTCTCCCCGTGCAGCGTGGGTTCTCTCCGTGTTCTCTGGCTTCCTCCCACACAGTCCAAAAACACGTTGAGGTTAATTGGTGATTGTAAATTGTCCGTAGGTGTGAATGTGAGTGTGCTTGGTTATCTGTCTCGAAGTGTAGCCCTGTGATAGACTGGCGACCTTCGCCCTAAGTCGGCTGGGATAGGCTCACGCGACCCTAGTGAGGATTAAGCGGTGTATAGATAATGTTGAAGTGATTTGCACACTCATGTTTCCTGTTTTTTTTTCTTCTTCACATTATACACAGTGTCTCAGCTTTTTTTTTGTAAATGTGTCTGTATATTGTCCTGAGAGATAAGGACAATTATTTACAAGAGATAAAATTTAGGAATCTTGATTTTTTTTTCTGTTGGCTTGCATAAAGGGAGGTAATATTTAGAAAAGTCAGATTTTAAAGAGGTTAAAGGTCCGAAGACAGAGAAGCATGTAATAGGGCATTCCTGTTATGAACACAGGATTTTTTTTTTTTTTTTTTAATAATTCGTTCATGATTTTGTGGGACTACGTATCATGAAGCGCATCCGGATTGTTGTTATTTAGTGCCATGTAAGCATACACAGACAACTATATGGACAGTAAATACCCAGTAACTCCATGCAGAGCTCTGCGTCCACTCGTCCATCCTCTGTCAAGGCTCCCAGCACTAATCCATCTGCTCCTTGGCTCTTCATTAGCTCTATATCCTTCCTCATTACCTCCACCTCCTGGTCTGAGTACAAGAAGTCACCCCCGCGAGGACGTATCATCACATAGACTGGGATTTTGACATACTGCTTCACTACCTGCAGCAGACCTGTAGGAAAACAAATAAGCGTGTCATACGTGGGATTGTATGCCTGTCTGGTCTAAAGAGATGATCAAGAGTTTCTGCAACAGATCTGTACAGAAGCGGCCTGTGCTCACCGAGACTGGGAGTGAGGCCTCCCTCCAGAAGACTAGAACACAACTCAAGTCGACCTGCACCTGTTCAGAGACAAAAGGGCTCAGACTACGCCTGGAGATGACATTTGAGATATTAAATACAAGCAGACCATGTGAGCTGAGGCTGTCTATATACATCTATATGCGTCTGAGATGAGAGGTGAAATGTATTCTAAAACCTAAAAGAGAAGTCTAGTTGTTGTGTTTCTAGGATCAGGTTGAAGAGCGTCTGAAACAGTGTGTCACTGATTGCAACCTTTTTCCTGACTTTTAAGTACAACTGCAAGTGCTTCAGGTTACCTCTGTTACAAGCAGGTCACGCTAATTTAACAGAAAAAGCACAATGCCTTGTCTACAAGTTACCGACCTCCTCGCTCAGCATTGACAGCAGACTCCACGGAGTCCACACACGCCTCCATTAAAAAGCCCTCTGCCATAGTGGCAGTGTGAACAGAGAGACAGGGACAAAAACAGATTCACTGCAAAGTTGTTAGCAAACACATTTGCGTTCACTTGGCTAACCACTCTCCCTTCTACCACAGCTACCGGTCAAATCCCCTGTCTATCGATTCGTGGACATTATCAGTCGATTACAGGCGGTTGAAAGTCAATACTTGTGGACTGACTGACTGCAGCTCCTACAGCCAGTAACTACAGTGGAACGCCGTCTTCCGGTTTGTTGGATTTCGAGCACACGCTGTGGCGACGAAAGGGGCGGTATACAAGTTACACGATATTGCCGGGCTAACGGGCGGAGTGTGACCGCCCGTGCGGGATACGCTGAAGTTCAAAACATGCATGAATCACGTGAATCTCCAGGGTCTTTATAACTTATTTTAAAAACAAAAAGAAGAACGACATTTATTTGGCATTTGACATTACTGTCGAGTATCTTGTTTTCCACCCGACAAAGGAAAAAAAAAGTCAAAATAATAACAATAAAATAAAATCTTGACGTGCACTCTATTTCTTGGACGTCAATATTGTTTTTAACAAACTTTATTAACAGCACAGGCGGTTCACAACAACACAAATAACAGGACAAAGTGTACAAGGGGGGGAAAAACAAATGTATCCATAACAACAACACAAGCAGAAATAAAAATAATACTAATTAGGAAAGCTCATATTAATAAAGAGGGTTTAATTTATGTACTTTATGATGTTGAAAAGGGTAGGAGAGATGTTATTGAGTGTCTCGCAATTTAAACTGTGTGCTCAGATGTATTTAATGCAGACATGCAAGACAGGATGTGCTGAACTGTAATAATAACCTATGTTAAGAACACTGAAAGAGAACATAATGTGAGTCAGAAAAAGGTCAGAGCCCTGTGAAGTGAACGGTCAGAGAAAGCTTTTATAAAATAGTTTTTTCTAAGCTCCACATGCATCACTGAGCAAGCATGAAAGAATGAGGTTACAAGACATATCTAGTTTCAAATCAAGTTTATTTATATATTAAAATTACTTGACTTCCTCCCACACATTCCAAACACATGTTGAGGTTAATTGGTGATTCTAAATTGTCCGTAGGTGTGAATGTGAGTGTGCTTGGTTGTCTGTCTCTAAGTGTAGCCCTGTGATCGACTGGTGACCTGTCCAGGGTGTCCCCTGCCTCCGCTCTAAGTCAGCTGGGATAGACTCCAGCCCCCCGCAACCCTAGTGAGGATTAAGCGGTTTATAGATAATGGATGGATGGATGATCAAAGTGCTGAACATGTTATCAGTGAAGCAACAACAAAAATATGAGCAAAATGCATGACAGGAAGTAGGCTTGTAAAATCAGTTTGTAAAAGAAAGTACAGAATACCAAAAACAAGGCAAAACAGGATTGCAACATGTAAGATTAAGTTCTAAAAAATAAAATAAGTTTTTAAAAAAAATGAAATTAAGAGAGACAAAATGCCATTGAAAACATGCATGTGTTGAGATTTTCCTTTTAATATCAGTGGAGGAGAAACATTTGATTGAAAGAGGAAGGCTATTCCAAAGTTTTGGGACTGCTGCTGCAAAGGCACAATCTACTCTACCTACCAGCCTCAACAGTGGAGCAGTTAACAGCAGCTGTAATGAGGATCTAAGAGGGTTTGAGGCAATGTAGGAGCAGAAAAGTTCAGAAATGTTTCCAGGCACCAACTCATATATGACTTAATAAACAAAAAAATAACTTTTATCAAAACTGTATTTGCCAAGTAGCTGGTGCAGGGATGTAAGTACACGAGTTTCTTTCCATTCTCTTTGGTATCAGTTAGGAGTCTTACTGCATCATACTGCACTGGCTGCAGATGAGGCAGTGAGGACAGGCTAATATCCAGGCACAGTGAGTTACAGTAATTTAGTCTTGAGGAAATGATTGCAGAAAATAGGCAGAACAGAGAATTGACAGGGTTTTGATGTAAACATGATATGCACTTCTTGACCGGAGGGGAAATCAGGTAGTTATTACAGAGTGGTGGGCCTATGGCGCACGTTGGTCAATATAAAAAACTGTATTTAAGGTTATGCACTACATGGTCTTATCAGATGCTCTCAAGACCAGATCAGATTGGATTATTTTTTCTCTGTGTAATGTACAATAAAACTACGAGTGAACTGAAGATCACAGACTCTGTCTTACAGTGATTTAGAATAAATCAGTGATTAGGGTAATGAGAAAATACTTCACAATAGAAGTTGTATTGCATGATGTTGAGAGAGGCATTAATGATCAGATTATATTATGTGAGAATAAGAGAGAAAATGTATAGATGGGTTAAAAACACAGGTTGGTATCAAACAGGGAAAGATTAGAGTATCAAGCATTTAGTGGAAAACAGAAAGTCAGTCCAGGCCTGTTTTCAGTTATGATAAATTATGTAGTTAGTACTGTTTCCAGGTTTAATTGTGTTTTATTGCAGATAATAAAGGGCCAGATTAACTTTAAACATTATGCAGAAAACTTAATGAGTAGAGTGTTTCACATATTTAGATAACTGGTTTGACAAGACAATTCATATTGGACAAATTGTGAAGACATTTTTTTTTTTAAAGTATAGTATTAATATTGTAAGATGTTTGGGGGGGGTCAGAGAGTGGGGAGCTAGCAGACTTTCTTTGAAAACCATAGTCTAGACTATGGTTGCATAATTTATGTGTCTGCATTGAAAATGCTACTAAAAAAGTTGGACACAATTCAATATCAGGCCTTGAGACTTTGCTGTGGTGCCACAAAAACAACAGCAGTATCTGCTTTGCAGGTGGAGAAATCAAAACAACTCAACTTATATTAAGACAAAGGACAAACTGAAAGGGCCACAAGAAGAATCATTCAGGATGTTTTAAAGCTATGTCAAGAGAAAGAAAAATTAAGGCTACAGAGCTTTGGTTGGAAAATATCAAACATAGCTCGTGAAATATAGGGATAGGTAACACAATGTTAAGGCCTGTACTGTTCTCTGTTGTCTCCACATTAGTTATTAGGAGGTAGTTGATGATCTGCACCCTTCAGAAAAGAATAAAGGGAAAAGTATAGAAAATACGAGAGACAAGTTATCAGATACATAGATTATCTCAGATTATACACCGATATCTCAAAAACAGCCAATAACAACAACATGTTTACATCCATTAGTCCAGATTCCAGTGGCTCATCAAGCAAAAGAATTACCAACAACCTGTCAGTTTTTACAGGGGAACTCTTGTCTATTCTTTGGAGCCCTAATATGGATACAAAATCAAACCAATCGAAGTCTGAATAGGTCCAGAATATGCAGTCAAAAACAAGACAGGGCATGGTGCTGGAAATAACAGGAACTAAGCTATCTAAAATAATTATGAAATTCATCTGGATTCGGCCCACACAAGATTAAAGGGAAACACAGTAGCAGGCCATTTGAACTATGTGTCTGCTTATGTTTAATAAGCATTTAAAAAAAATTGAACAACATATGCAAAAATGCAATAACAACACAATCAAAAGGTTTAAAGAGATCATAAAGTGGAAAATGCTTATGAAAAGGATCAGAGTCCGGTGATTTAACAACAAGTAAACTGTCAGAGGAAGCTTTGGTAAGATTGTTTTTGTAAGTTCCGTGTGCATCACTCAGGCAGCTTAGAAGATATTGCACAACATAGACAGAACAGAGATCGTATGAAGTTTTAATGTAGACAGTAAATCCTGACAAGACTGGAGAGTCATTCGGTAATTACAAAATGTATGATTCACACTGTGCAGTGTAAAGGGAATGTTCTACATGGTCTAATGCGTTGCTCCGGGAAACAGCTTGTTTTCTTTTTTTCTCGGTATAATAATAATGGACTGAAGATCATTCACTAATTTTCTCCTCAAATGTCTTGAATATCTATCTATCTGTCTGTCTGTCTATCTAATTCAGTGAATATGGTAGTCAGAAAATAATCTACAACACAGTAAATTATCACAATCAAAGTAGAATTTAAGAAAAAGAGATGGCAGTAGGAATAGGATAGGAAAATTAAAGGTAGGATTTACTACAGTAACCAAAACAACAAAAGAGAAGTGAGAAAAACTTGTAGATAAGATGATATTTAGCCACATTAGTCTGAACAGTAGGAAACAACATCGCTTATTTTTATCACAACATGCAGCTGATGTGTCAGAGTACGGTAACATGCTGGAAATGTAATATGGATATGTAATTGGCCAATATGTTCTCCTCCAACAGGGAAGACAGACTCAGGAACAGTTTACTTAAACTCAAGGACATGAGTGGGCATTAGAGGATCACCCTCCAGCTCAGAAGGTGGCGGTGACGCAACACAAAGCTTCCAGCCAACCGCAGTAAAAACAGTAGAAGAAGAACTGGACGTCAACGAAGAAGAAAGCTTACCAAACCAACCGGCTGACAGCCGTTAAGTAACCAGGCTCTGTGTTTTACAACAACCCTGCTGGACCACCTCACCACTGGCAGACATTAGTGCACTAACATGTTACTCTCATCGCTGCGGACGACGGTGTTTTGCGGCTGTAGGAGCAGCTCCAAAGGGTTTCAGCACAGCAGCGTGAGTACACAGGAGCTAGCTTATGTAGCTAACAGTTGCTAGCCAGTTAGATAGGCACGGGGAGGTCACACAGTGAAAGCAATGTGATTATCACACGATATGTCAGATAGTCTGCCAGGCAGTACACCTTAGTTTCGCTTTGGTGTTGTTGTTAGGGTTTGTTTAAGGTAGATAATGCTTCCTGTCTGTTCTGAGCTACAGTCACGTCCGCATGTATCAGTTAACAGATAAGTTACATCACCGACCTCCAGTCATCCCGATGTAGCTTTAACTATGATATTAGAATGAAAACAAACCTATGTAATAAAAGAACAGGTTTAATGTTTGTTTTAATAATCTAAGCGTACTCTGTATATGGATATGTTAGAATTGCCAGTAGCTAAATTTCCCGCAACACCAGAAGCATCAAACCTACCAACCAATCAGCGTGCAGCGTTGTCCTGAAGTCCTGACTCTCTAACTCACGGGTGTCGAATCCTGGTCCTCGAGGACCACAGTCCTGCATGTTTTAAATGCGTCCCTCTTCCAACACACCTGATTCAAATGATCAGGATCGTTATCAGGCTTCTGCAGAGCTTGATGATGAGCTGATCATTTGAATCAGGTGTGTTGGAAGAGGGAAGCATCTAAAACATGCAGGATTGCAGCCCTCGAGGACCAGGATTCGACACCCCTGCTCTAACTGGATATCAGATGTGGGACAAATATAGTCCAGTTTGTGACAATTCAGGCCATTTAAACTATGTGTTTAAATAGGAATTTTAAAATGCATTATCACATGTATGAATGTAATGATAACACAAAATGAGAAGGTTGAAGGAAATCACGATATTGAAAAGGGTCAGAGTTCTGTATATTATCAAGTGAACTGTTAGGGAAAGTTTGATAAATTAGTCTCTGTACGCTCCATGTGCATCATTCAACCAGCTTAAAAGAGAAGGTCAGAGCTCTGAGACTGAAGTGAAATTTCAGCCAAAGGTTGGCAACTGATGAGTTTGTTTTGTTTGTATTCTCCTTTGTATAGTTTATGGGAAGGAAAGCACACAAGAGCTGACAAAAGGAAAGTCACATAGTGTTTCATGTAAAAGCTTGCTTCACAGAGACTGATGGGGCACTCTCTGACTCTACTAGATTTTGGATCCAGGCCACATGGATTTGTTCCCATTTCAAGCTGAAATCAGGCTGTTACTTTATCTATTTTGCTGTTGAATTCTTCAGTGTAGTTAAAAACAAATCATTAGATTTAGAGCCTTTTATGTCCAACACGATTTCAATTCCTTCTCTTTTTAAAAATTTTTTTTTTATTTACAACCTCAGCGGAGTCCACAGCTACGACAATGGCTTGTGAAGAGAGGTCAGAGCACCGTCACAGTGGAGGCAGGAGCCGCCTCCACTCCAGCAGTAGCTACTGTCCCCAACGCAGCCACAAATCGCATAGTCGGTCGCTGGTTACTGGGTTGCAGTGGGCTGGTGGTTGGAGCTGTTGTCTTGGGTGGCGTCACAAGGTACAAAAAGCTTTTCAGTAATGTGTCTGTGTTGATAGAAGTTCTCCTTTTATTTAAGTGATGTTGATGGGTACTTACTGTATCGGTGCATGTGTTTCAATCAGGCTAACAGAATCTGGGCTTTCCATGGTTGACTGGCATCTGGTGAGAGAGATGAAGCCTCCTCGGTCACAAGCAGAGTGGGAGGCTGAGTTTTCTAAGTACCAGCAGTTTCCAGAATTCAAAATGTAAGGGCCGGTTTACACTGTTTACTTTATCACTTACACATTTTTAAAAACACCTCATCACCAATATTTAAAACACTAATTTGGGGCTGATTTTAAAATAGATGTACATGTCTTTTCTTTAGGATTAAACTTTTTGAAGTTTTGTCACACAATCCTTTTATTTCAACAGTGATTCTAAGCACTTGATATACAAAGGACTCTGTTTACTGAAAAACATAGGGTTTACAATTATGTAATTCAATAGAACTCTGTGTTATGTGTGTGTTTGCCTTCTAATTTAAAGATTAGTTATCTAGTGTCATTATGTTTTCCCAGTATGAACCACGATATGACTCTGCCAGAGTTTAAGTTCATCTACTACATGGAGTGGGGGCATCGTATGTGGGGCAGGCTGGTTGGACTGGCATACATCCTCCCCACCATTTACTTCTGGAGGAAAGGATACTTTACTCGCTCCATGAAGGGAAAAGTGCTGGGGCTTTGTGGATTTGTCTTCTTCCAGGTGAGGCTAGCCACAGCTGTGGAGAGGAGAGAGGGTCATAGGAAGTTAATCTTTATCTCATTCTCACCTTTTTTTTTTTCTGGCACTGCAGTTTAATTCATTTGTTATGATTGGTGTCATCAAATTCGTTGCAGCTGTGATCATGTTGTATTATTGTAAAATTCTAATTAGACATCCTGTGTGTGTCTCCTCAGGGCCTGCTGGGGTGGTACATGGTAAAAAGCGGGCTGGAGGAGAAGCCTGAGTCTTACGACATCCCTCGAGTCAGCCAGTATCGCCTAAGTGCTCATCTTGGCTCTGCCTTGTTGCTGTACTGTGCCAGTCTGTGGACAGGGCTTACTCTGATGCTGCCAGCACACAAGGTACAGCGGCAGTCTCTGGCCAACAGGTTAAATATCAGTTATCGTCTTTGTCTGCACTGAAAGCACCACAGGTTTAAACTTGTTCTGTGTGAGCAAATGTCACTTGGTTTACTAGTTGCAAGTTTCTCATGATGACATCTCTTTCACAGATGAGAGAAACCAGTCGTCTCATGCAGCTGAGGAGGTTTGCCAAGGGTACTGGTGGACTCGTCTTCCTCACCGCACTTTCAGGTACTGCTTAATCATGTGGTAAAGGTAATCTAGCATAGTGCAGTTTACTGTGCTGTGTCCTAGAAATGTTGGCAGGAAGCAGCCTGTAGCTCACCACACGTCAACATTTCTTTAAAAAAAAATGTGCCCTTTTTGGAAGAAAATATGTTAGGGACCCCTGCTGTAGAAAAACACAGTTAAAGTGTAAGCACTACTTTAGCTGATTGTGAAGATGAAAGGATGTAATCTGCGCACATTTATAATGATTTTACAAATGCTCTTACACAGGTGCTTTTGTTGCTGGTTTGGATGCCGGGCTGGTGTATAACTCTTTCCCTAAGATGGGAGAAAGATGGATTCCTGATGATCTGCTTGCCTTCTCGCCTACCCTCAAGAACTTCTTTGAAAACCCAACAACTGTACAATTTGACCACAGAATTTTAGTAAGTTACCCTGCATAAACAGAAAAATAGTTTTGGCAACATTTGAGTTTTGTTTTTTTCTTTCATCTCATTCAGTAAATTAAGAGACAGCTAAAGGTTGTGACTGTTCATCTGTATTTTTTTTTCTAGGCAATCAGTTCTCTTACTGCGATTACTGGCCTCTATCTGTTCTCAAGGAGGATGATGCTGCCCAGGAGGGCAAAGATTGCCATCAGTCTTCTTGCAGCAATGGCCTATGGACAGGTAAGCTGTCAGTCGAACACAGGAGTACGCATGTAAATAGAGTCATTGCCTTTCATTGTAACTTAACTGTGTTTTTGTGCTCTTCAGGTTGCCCTTGGTATCAGCACCCTGCTACTGTATGTCCCAACTCCACTGGCAGCAACTCACCAGTCTGGCTCTGTGGCTCTTCTCTCGTTGGCCATTTGGGTTCTGGCAGAGCTCCGCAAAATGCCCAAGTAAATGGCTAATCCATTATGGACAAATCTAATCCCAAGCAGCCACACAGCACGCCTGTAAATGTCAGCGATGACACTTTGAATGAGGAATTCAGAGAAACAAACTGCTGAATCTGAGAAATGTTCTTCATTTAACACTGGACTTTTATGTACATGCTGAAGCATATGCGATGTGCATCTTCATCACGCTATTATTAAAGCAGGAGCATTTTTTGATTGTTGTTGATTTAAACATTACAAAAATACATCAAGGCTGATGTATTTGTTTGGTTATGCCAGGAATTAAACAAAGAAATGCAAAGCTAATTAGCTAATTAGGCTAATTAAGCTAATTAGGGGTCGACCGATATGGTTCTTTCATGGTCAGTATCGATACCAATTATTAGCAGTCACGGAAACAAATAACTGATACACATTTGCACTGACAATATAAATGTTGATATAAAAATTTAGAATAGTGCAAAATCCAACACAAAGCGTTGTTGAAATGCAGTATTTTATGTTTTACATATGTAAATCATAAAATAAATAACCTTTCAGCATTTATTATTCCGTGTTGATAGGCTGTTACTAGTGATGCATAGCCAATCAGGTAACGCTGTGGGGAGGAGTTTGCTCGAGTTCAGAGTGGTGACTACAGATGGAGCCAAGGTAATCCATTTCATTAACTTATTTGGTATGAAAGTGGTTTTCAAAAAGGAACGAAAATCGGAAAAATCCTAAATATTGGATTTGATAATTGGAAAAACTTCATCAGTCGACCCCTGAAGCAAGCGTTTACTTTCTGTCTAGCTTTAATTACATTGCAATAAGATTTCCAGTGAAGAGTTTATTAAATATTTGCTTTGCAAGCAGCTGTAACTCTTACCGTTTCCATTGATGTGCACAGTTTTAACAGGTTGTTCGAAGGAAAATTTGGCTATTAAATGGTCACCTGTTGCCTTGTATCAGGACATACACTGCCTGTTGGTTGAGGCAGATTAGGCTCCTGGGATTATATGTATAATTATGTATATTTTAAATTATGAACCATTTCTTGTTGACATTGTCTTGATGAATTATAATGTAAAAAAAAAATGGAGTATTGACTGATACTTTGTATTTTATCTTGCTGAATAGAGTCTTATTTCATTAAAGACAGTTATGTACAGTGTTTAAAATTCAAACTCCAGTCCAGTTTTGCATAGTAACTGTGATTTTTATTGTCTCTGTACAAAATATACACATTTCGAATATGTAATGCAACCAGTTGATGCTAGCTAACTAGACAGTCAGTACAACGGGTTAGTAGGTTTTCATTGTTCTAGACACAGTACATGCGGGTATAGACAGGTTTTACTTGTGGTCAAGAAAATAACTTAAAAAATTGTGGGCAGGAACAATCAGAGCAAAACCGCTTTTAAATTTTTTTTTTCTAGAACATAAAAAATGCAGAACAGGAACATAAGAAATTGCAGGGTTGGAAGTGCATATTTTCATCAGGGCTTTACTTTGCCCTTACACTGTGCTCTGAGAGGAATGAGAGGTCGGGTGACTGGAAAGGTTCTGTTGGCGAGAACATTATTGCTATTCATTTGAAAGACACTACAGCCGATTTAATTACAGCGTGAGGGTCTCTCGTACGAACATCATCGTAGATTTAAGAGTAGTTCTTGTGTGAAAAGAAGGAAATGAATAAGTGGTTGCAAATTGATCTAAAGTAAGTAATTCATCAGAGCCTTGTGTGTTGATTAACAACTTTAAATTACACTTCTGTCTGGTCAGTGTGCAGAAACCACATAGCCAGTCTATATAATTATCTCTGATTGCCCCTTGTCCAACTCACTACACAGTATCTCCCCCTCTCTTCACCCACAAGTGGGCTTTAACTCTAGAGTACTTTTTAAATTTATACCTCCTCTTTGGTGTTGCAGAGAGAGGGAGAGTAAGAAATGGGGGGCACGGGATGTGGGGGCCATAGAAAAACAAAACTAATGTAATTAAACCATGTCTCTCACTAATGATGCACACACACATTCTATACCTGTTTGAAATTGAATTAGCCTTATTTAATGCAACAGGGGTTTTTTTTTTGGAGATTTTTCTTTTGAAGTGGTAGAACCTGCTACAACCACATGACGTTTCCGATTACAAGAAGTTCACAAATACGATTTGCAATCTAATAAATTCCCACTGAATGTATATTGACAGACCGTGGTATGCCGGTACCGTGTTGAGAGAAGCTGGGATGGTCAGAACAGCTCAACAACTATAGTGCAGTCCCCACATTGTGCTGTCTAATATCACACCACCGGGAATGCTAGAAAATGTACAACAGTCAATAGACAACTACTGCTAGGACTGTAATAGTTTGGAAGGCCAGGAATTATTCTACCAGAATTCAATGAATGGAGGTGGGTGTTGCCCCACTAGAATCTTACATAGGTAAGATCGATGACATCTCTTTCTGTTACACATGCACACACACATACACAAAGGGTGAGGCACCTGTGAATGACTAGGAACAGCAGACAGACGAGCAGACTTTGGAGTATCTCTGTAAATACATAATTATATATTAGTGACATCATCATGCGATATTGAAATCAGTTCCTCATGGAAAACAACACGTTTGGACCTCCATCTGTAAAAACCGGACCGCTTGGATCTCCTAGTTGTTCCCTCAGGAAGTGTCTTTCTCTCTCTCGTCCACCAGGTGGCCATAGATTCATTTCTATTTTTATGGCCGGGGCTCCAGGGAGGTGTTACCCACACGTACAGAGGCAGGTTTAGATTCATAAATCCAAATCGCAGCCATCACAGAGAAAAGGGGAAAAAGTGATCTTAGATCAAGGTTACGGGGCAACCTCTTCCCTCTGAGTTCAGCCATTTAGAGGCTGCGATAGTTCCTCTGTCAGGAATAGTAATAAATAAGAGTTCAAATAAAACAGGTGGGGTGTGTTGGGTATGCCGGCGGCTGTCAGCCCACTGCTTGCCTTCTTTCTCTGTGTCTCTGGGATAAAAACTAAGATTCGGCATGATGAGGATGGGAGTTGGGGAAACTCCATTGTTGCTTGGAGAAATGCCACTGGGCATCCAGGTAGAGGGAGAGGGCCTCTCGGTGCCCTCAGGACTCACAGCTCTCAACAGAGACACAAGCTTGCAAGTCAGAAGACGGCCACACACACACACATACACACACACATTCACAGACTCATTCTCTCTCTTCAACCCTGATTCCTTTTCACTCACACTCCCCTCCCTGGTGCCAGTGTCCTCACTGGTCCAGGTTCCTAGATGACGTTGTCAAACAGCTGCATGGACTGCATGATGTTCTCATCCTAGACAGAAACAAGGTTTGGATGAGAAGATGCTTTCATTTCTCTTTATGTGTAACTCAAATGATTCAAACTATGGAAAGTGAGGATTAAAGACACACAGTAATCAGAGTTTTTGCAGGATTTTCTTTCTTGCTGGGAGTTATTTGAGGAGATTGTTACTCAGGCTGCAACTAAAGGTTATTTTCGTCGCCTGTTAATCTATCAACTGTTTCCTCAATTGATTAGTTGCTCGATCTACAAATTGTGAGAAAATGGTGGAACATGTCAGTGTTTCCTAACTTCCAAGACAGCAATTTCAAATGTTGTTTTGTCTAAAGATGTTCTGTTTACTGTCACAGAGGAATAAAGAAATCAGAAAATATTACAATTTAAAAAGCGGAAATGAAAGAATTTTAAATGTTTTTTTTTACTTCCTTTTCTTGGCTAAAAAAAAAAAAAAAAAAAACTTAAACCGTCCACTTTCACATCCCTCCATTAAGTCTGAAGCTTCAACCAAGAGTTCTGCTTAGTATTAACAGTGAGAAACAGCTGGTCTGGGTCTGTCAGCACTTAAAAAGCTAAACAATTAACACACTGTGTCGTGTTTGTTTTATCTGAAACACAGATGCAAAATATGAACTTGTGTTTTAGCAACATGCTAAATAGTAAATATTGTTTGGCCAGGTGCACAGTTTTCCTGGAGTCACTGGAAGTCTTTCCATGATAGAGCCACACCAGCTGGTTCCCCTGACTTTCAGTCTTTATGTTACACTAAGCTAACTGTCTCCTTGTTCAGGCTGCATGGTTAATATGGTCAGAATGCAAATAAGCACATTTAAAAAAAATAAATAAAAAACTGTTCAGCGTTCCCTTTAGGAATTTGAACATCCAGTGTTCTGCCTTACTTTTTTGCATGACTCGATGAACTCCTCAATAGTGACCACTCCATCTTTATTCCGGTCCATTTTCTGAAAGAAAAATGCAATAGACAGACATTAACTTGCTGAACACCAATTATTTTCATTTACAATACAATACTTCAATCAACAATATTTCTGTGGTCCTATACAATGTTTAAATAAGGGTTTAAGAGAAAGTTTGTTAAGTTTGACCTGAAAAAAGCTTTCCACGTGTTCCCTTGGAGCATCGTCCTGCATCGTGGGGTACGTGTACTTCCCCATCATGTCATAGATGGACTTCATGATGTCCAGCATCTCCTGCAATGTGAAGGGCAAAAAGGGAAAATCGTGCTCAGGATGTAGAAGTGATGACAGATAGGTCAGTCCTACAATTTTGAACAAAGGTTTTTTTTTGCTTTGATAAAAAGACTAACTAGCATGATACATATTCTACACTTTTAATTTACTTTTGCCAGAAAAATAAGACATCAGTGATCATTTTATTCCCCTCACAGTCAAAAGGAACTTTTTTAGATCAGTGTTATATGAGATTATACACACTACCGGGTATGTTTGACACACTGACATAGGTCAGAATCCTGGTAGAAGGTTACCAAAACCTCTAAATCCTCTCAAAATTCTGATGACTCATCATTAAGAGCTGCAGCCCTGCTATAAACCCCTGACTGCAAGTAATTTAGAGCAGCCTCCGCCCTGTGTAACGTGTTTGCATGTGAGTGTTACCTCTTTGGTGATGCAGCCGTCCTTGTTCAGGTCGTAGAGGTTGAACGCCCAGTTTAGCCGGTCATTAATGGTCCCTCTCAGGATGATAGACAGGCCAAATACAAAGTCCTGACATAAAAGGAGGATGATATTCTATTTTGTTTTGGTGTTGCTTAAATCCTGACACAGTAAATGAAGTCAAATCTTTATCACAGCCACTGTAGGCAGCTATAAAGAGGTAATACATGTTTGTGTGGCTGCAGCCTTGGTGGCACAATTCAGAGAAGCACATATTTGCTTTTATCCCTCAAAAGGAGCTGATATAAGAATAGAGCTCACCTCAAAACTAACCGAGCCGTTCTTGTTAGTGTCGAAGGCTTCAAACAGGAAATGTGCATACATACTTGAATCTGCAAAGGTAGAGATTTACAGTAACCTGCGAGCCCACAAAACATGAAGCAAAGTCTTTGAACAGCTAGGATTAGCAGCATCTAAATATAGTCCAGATATAAAAATAATTTCAGATACAGCTGGAGGGAAGTGGTTTACATTTTATCAACCTAAATATCATGAAATGAAAAATTGCTTTCTGCAGTGCACATACTATAGTCCAGCCAAAAGGATTTATAATGCGTTGATTATATGTATTCATTGTGATGATAAAAAGCTGCATAGCTCTGCAGTGACATTCTATTGTTCGCACTTGTTCCTACATTTACTGAGTGAATAAATGGTGTAAATGAAAGTATTGGACCTTTTCAGTTTCAGCAGTAGGAGAACTCACCTCCCTGAGGAAAAAACTGGGAGTAAATGTTTTTAAAGTTCTCCTCGTTCACCACACCGCTTGGACACTCCTGTGATACAAAATTAAAAATTTCATTCACTGCCATCTAGTAGAGAACGCATAAATGACAATGTGGTAACTTCAACTGTTGCCATGCTGATATTGCTTTAAACTCCCCAAATGGTGAAACTACAACTAGATTTTATCTGCATCCTGTTCCTCCTGTCATCTTTAGTCAGACCTACATTCTTGAATCCCCTGTAGAGGACTTGCAGCTCCTTCTTGGTGAACTTGGTCTGCTCCTGCAGCTTGTCCATGCTTTCAGGGCGATGGCACACAGTGGATAACTCAAAGTCATCTTCCACGCTGTCTGTGAGGGACATACAAATGTTAGCCAGCAATTATCATCACTTCACCATTTTACCTCCCAGGGCAGCCTCGACCTGGCCCAGATATCATATTGAAGTTATCAAACTGATATTGAGTTCATCATAAAGTATAAGTGTTACGCAGCATACATAGAGTAAAAACAATATATATCATTTAAAGCAATATTAGACATTATTAAAGTGTTTTATTTCAGTACACAGGTTAGATCAAGCAACTCATTTTAGTGTCATCTTTTAATACACTCCAGTAATACATGTCACAAAGCAGTGCATAAAACAGTAATACGTCAATACATTGGCTGAATGTCTTAACTGTAAACTCAAGCTCAAGCACACTAGCAGAACTGGGGAGATGCCTACACAGAGGAAATGAGAAGTTTTATCATTAATGACAATGATAAAGATGTTGAAAAGTAGTAAACGCTGCCACTGACAGATGTTTCTCACCCCATTCATATTTCAACTGTATGAGTTCGTAGACCTCCAGGAGCTACAAGCTTCGACCTGACTTTAATCTGTATCAGTTGGGATCTCTGCTAAAACACACACACGCTCATACACACATAAACAGATGCCCGTGTTTCACCGCCCGAGGGCACAGCACACGCTTCAAATCACAAAATACAAAAACAGGTCTGACCCATTAGCCACAATACCAGAGGGTTTTCTAGCGTTTGTGGAGTCTGCAGGGCTGTATCTGGATTTATGTGCGGACTGGACATGTGGGTGAGCGCGTAACTGCGTCCACACAAGTGTCTGCGTGAACCTTGTCAATTTGCTAAAGAGGCTGGAAGAAGAAAGATGTATAGAGTGAAGGAGCACTTGCTTTGACTGATAGAGGGGGCAGTCGAAGGCTTGCAGCACGGCAGCAGCTTGAGGAATCGCTGCTTTATGGTTTTTTTGCTTTGGCTGGTGGAAGGATTACCTGCAATCGCCAACCATAGCACAAGGGTTAGAAACACACACACACACGCAAGTCTGTGATTTCTGTCTTTCTTTACACACATGCCCGTGAAACTAAACACACACTACATGCAATGGACAGATGCAACCACAGACGGATTCATGCTGTTTAGTCAAACTGGCGACTGCCTGCTGACTTGGCTGAGCGAAGGGAGACCACAGGTACCACTTCAAACAATAGATGTTACTGCACAACAGCAGCACAGCTTGACCCCTAGAAACACACAGTTTGCCTAATCAGACTGACTCTCATATCACAATGCCACATTCAGTACGCTGTTGGCATATCAGCAGAGAGCATCAGTTCAAAACAAACTGTTTAAAACCACAGGCCCGTTCAAAACAACGTTTTTTTTACTTCACAAAAAAAAAACAAAAAAGAACACCTCGACCAGAGCCCATCACACATACCACCATGGTACGAGTTCCTCTCAAAGCAACCAAACTTATTTTTTGATGTGTCACAGAGTGATGATTAAAATCAGATACAAGAACACATGTGCTCTCAGACACCCATGTACTTACTCTTGCCTCTTAGTTTCCATGGTAACAGTCCTTTCACCCCTTTTCGGAGGACCCCAGCAACCTGAGGGATGAAGGCCATGATGGGGTGAAAAGCAACAGAACCACAGCACTTCCTCTGGCTATCTAGCATCTGTGATGTGTCACCCTGTTTCCTCTCTGCTCTACAGACGGACTCTGGCCCCCGCTGACCTGTAGCTCTGGCATCGCTCGCAACCAGAACAGGCGGAGCATATCGTCCAGTGGATACCAGATTCATCCATTCAGCTGCCTGGCACAGGCCCAACCCTCTGCCCCAGGGTCTCTGTGAGAGTAAGTAAATTATCTTTTTTTCCATATGAACCCAGCAGCTTAGCACAACACAGAAGTGACTAATACTCTAACAGTCGGAAGTACAAAAATTAATCAGAGTCCTTCTGAAGCGAAACGCAGGAGACTAATTATGTGGTAAATAGAACCATTGTTTGCATGCACCTCATACAAATATCCTGACTCTTACCACGGTTCACCATTTCTGATTTTTAACCCACAGAAAGCTCCAAAACAGCTTCTAAATGGACCTTCAGGGGAGATTGTTTCATCTGCTTGCAACTTGTTGATATACTATTGTCAGCGTAATTTGCAGCGTAGCAATGCATCACATTTCAATGCACCTCATATGTTTTAAATAAGCAAATAACAACTACAGGTGTCAGAGAAATCCAACTTGTAAGATACAGTAGAGGGGCAGCAAACAAACATAGAAACACGAGTAAAGTCAGAATAGCTCAAAACAGCATCTACACACAATATGTAGATACTTGAAATCAGTATATTTGCGCAACAAATGCTAAGTTAGGAGACTTTCATGTAGAACTGTAAATTGTAACTTTAACTTTAACTGTTTCACTGGTTGTTGTAAAGGCTTCAACAGAACCATTAAAAACAAATGGACAAACAACGTCATGACTTCTACTGCCTAAGCTCTACATGCAACACTGAGCTTGAAATACTTGTAAGACCCACGGAAGCTGAATCTGTGAGAAACTGTCAGTAATTAGACATTTGTTGTTTTAGGACTGAGACATCTTTTCCTCTGTCCCTGTCTCACAGCAATCTCTCCATCTCTGCTGTTTCTTGCTCTGTATTTTTGTGCTTTGCTGGTGATGAATTTTCTTGCTTGTTGTGATGTCTGAGTAAATGTGCTTCAGCTGTCGTGTTATTTGGAGAAGAGATATTTGGTCTC
Organism: Stegastes partitus; assembly: GCF_000690725.1. NCBI lineage: Eukaryota > Metazoa > Chordata > Actinopteri > Pomacentridae > Stegastes > Stegastes partitus. The sequence continues at coordinate 412,063 of NW_007578001.1, read as the reverse complement.
TGAGGAATTAACCTGAATATGCACACCTATCTATCTATCTATCTATCTATCTATCTATCTATCTATCTATCTATCTATCTATCTATCTATCTATCTATCTATCTATCTATCTATCTA